>NW_007579664.1:0-7050 GCF_000690725.1 Stegastes partitus | reverse complement strand
AACCTTTTAGCTTTCACACCAGAAATGCAAATGACACCAACTTCATTTATGTTCAGCACTTTTCTAAACTGCAGGCTACAGCGTGCAAAATTTTGACATTAGGATTTTTTTTTCTTTTCATGCCTGGTGCATTGAGGTAAAACAGACAAAAAGCAAACCATCTGAGAGTACACGTTCTTGCTTTGCGCTACAGTTACTGTACAACGTGCAGCACTTAAGACACCTAGTCGATGTGACCTTTTTGGTGTCACCGTGAAAACTAGACAAGAAACTGTTATTATTTGCCTTATACAGAAGCTTTCCATCTAGTTGGAAGGACACTCCTCCTTCAACCTTGTAATACACAGCAGACTGTGTGAAATGTGTCTGTAATGAGCCTCTCAGTCCGGCAGTAGAGGACTAACTCATCTGTGGTTGTGTTCGCAGGTTGTGGCCGTGGCAGCTCGCAAGTTGAAGGATGCGCAGGAGTTTGCCAAAAAGCACAGCATCTCCCGAGCATATGGCAGCTATGAGGAGCTGGCCAAAGACAAAGACGTAGGTCAGTATCCTATCTGTTTGTGGGTCTATTGGTTGGTTGATGTTTGTTATTATTTCTGCTTTGTGCACCAAGTGAGTAACAATAATCTGGTGATATAATATGTAGTAGTCTAATAGTCGTGGGGGATATTTTTCTGCATTGAGGGATTTTACTTATAAGAGCTTGAGTAGCATTTTTAATGTAGGACTAGTTTCAGAGCACCTTCACAGTGTGGTATTAGTAGTTTTACTTAAGTAAAAGATGTGTCACTGTGTGCAGATGTGGTGTACATTGGAGTTATCCACCCCTACCATCACAGCGCTTGTCTGCTCTTTACAAACGCCAAGAAGAACGTGCTGTGTGAGAAGCCGCTGGCCATGAACAGCAGGGAGGTTCAGGAGATTCTGGCCTCTGCAAAGAAGAACAACGTCTTCCTCATGGAGGTACAGTTCAAAGTATTACCAGTCATTGTCACGTGTTTATTTTAATTGTCTTTAAATTCATCTAAAACTTGAGCTTATTTTGAGTTGACTCAGCTTAAATCACTACATCACACAGAAGCAAACACCTTGAATGTAACTGTGAAATATCTTGTGTTCTTTTGCTGCAGGCTGTCTGGACTCGCTTTTTCCCAGCCTCGGTGGAGATCAGACGGCTGCTGGCCCAGAAGGAGTTGGGCGACGTGAAGCTGGTTGTAGTTGAGTTTGGTGCACCGCTGACCTACTTAGTGAGGTCAACCAAGAAGGAGCTGGGCGCAGGCACAATAATAGATATCGGTGTCTACTGCATGCAGTTCATTAGCATGGTGTACAACGGAGAGAAGCCAGAGAGCATCAAAGCCACTGGCATATGCCAGCAAGGTAATAAATAAGAGGCCACAAAGTCTCACTGATATCATTTCTAATGCTCTGGTACTTAATTAACATTTAGGGAAGACTGTGCTTACACAAGAGTAATGTAAACAGTACAGGTGATGTTGTGAGTCCACCTGCAGTTATGAAAATAGCTGATTCATTCTGGGTTTGTTTAAAGCTGCTGTATTCCCTGAGTCAGCCTCAGCACCACTGTTTCTATATTAAATTCATCACAACCACAGGTTGGCACTGACAGATCAGAATTCATCTCTTATCTCTGTGTCCTTTATGTGTTGATTGGGGCAATAGAGGTTCTGCTACAAGAGTGATTCATGATGCTCTGTTTTAACATCTCTAACAACTGTGCATCATGTATTTGTATGTCGTAGGAATAGATGAAACTGTGGGCGTCGTTATGAAGTACTCCAACGACAGACTGGCAGTATTTACTTGTTCCTCAGTTTTGGAGCTGCGCAATAATGCCATCATTGTGGGGTCAAAGGGCACAATCAAGGTAGGTCATTAAAGGAGGGCTGCATAAGCAAATATACACCAAAGAACCAATATAAATTTATACTATGCACCGTGTGCGTACTACAACATGGCTTTGGGGGAGCTCACTTTTTTTGTAGTCAGAAACAACAGATACACCATTTAGACACATACAGAAAATTATTATTTCTATGAATAACAATATGAATAAAAAGAGTCAGAACATAGATCAAAACTCGAAGTTGCTGCCAGTTTTTAGCACCAATGGAGGTTTACATGTGTTCTTTTGTTTTGTGCAGAAGGAAGATGGAACTTTGTTACTTTTTTATATCTGCTGGTTTTGTTGTGCACATTTTTAGGTTCCTGAAACTGTGTGGAGCCCAACAACACTGGATGTGAATGGGAAGGTGACTCAGTATCCACTGCCAGAACCCTATTTGCCCCTCAGCTACATGAACGGTACAGGGATGCGCTATGAAGCAGAGGAGGTTCGCCAGTGTTTGCTCAAAGGTACTGTGACATTCAACATATTTTTGTCTCTCCATATCGCTTTAAAATGTGTTAATATTTGAACAAAGCATCAGTGCTTTCAGAATTATCAGACATGCAGTGTCTGACATGTTATACACACATTGAACACAAGGTGGCATCAGAAACACTCAAGTCTTCATGATGGAACTTTACTGTGTTTGTACAACCAAACTTATCAGTATGTTTTTCCATGTAGGGCTGAAGGAGAGCGCCGTTATGTCCCATTCTGACTCTGTGCTGCTGGCTGGGTTGGAGGATGAGATCCGCAAGCAGGTGGGGGTGGTGTACAGCCAGGACTCCAAGTAAATGTTGAGCATGTACCACGGCTGTGATCGAGGAGAACCTGTTCATGATGGAGAATGTTTGTGAAAATTGACCTTTTTCTTGTTGTCTAACCTGAATGCAGCAGACATTTAATATGCCATTGCACTGTGATTTTGTATTTAATAAAATGGATACTTTAGCAATACACTGAAAACCTTTGATCAAGCATGAAATAAACTTTCAACAACTTTGCAAAAGAGTCAAGTCTCTCCAGAATTTTTTTCACTTGAACCCTCAACTTGGTGTAAAATTACTGCAGCACCACACATAAACATTACTGGTTATTCATCAAACAAATCATTTGTTAGGCAGAGTTCAGATAGGTGCTCATCTCTTTTATTGATGGACCTCCAGTTTTGTGGCATTATAATACCCCTTTACATTTAGTTAGTCCTTACACTCTAGACACGTGAAGACAGCTACACTGAGCCACCAACACAGAAGGACGAGCAGAGGTAATGTACCCGTCTTCCACTTTGACTCAGGGGGGACAGGGCTTCATCTCTACTTCAGTCATCTGAAGAAAAAAAAGATAACAACACTGTGAAAGTGCTCATTCATATCAGTCAACTTCAGAGAAGCACATGTGATTCATAAGGTTTAATGTGGTATAAGGTATAATGTGACTAAACTTTACCTGTTTTAGGTCAGTTAGGATTCCTAAAATTACTTCTATTTGTTAAATGCCAGAATAATGAAAAAGATACTGTTTTGGGGGGGAGATTTTTTTATTATTTTCTTCAAAGTCAAAAGTTTACATACACTAAGATTACTCTGCCTTCAAAGTACTTGGGAAAGCCCAGGTGACGATGTCATGGCTTTGGAAGCTTTTGATAGGTTAATTGACAACATTTGAGTTGATTGGAGGCACACCTGTGGATGTATTTTAAGGCACACCTCAAACACACTGCTTCCTTTTATGACAACGTTGGAAAATCTAAAGAAATCAGCCGAGATATCAGGAAGAGAGCTGTGGACCTCCACAAGTCTGGTCATCATTGGGTGATATCAGGTTGGTGCATAGAGACCATAAGGCGTGAAATGACACACAAAAAGCAAAAAATGTGTAGCTATATTACGCGAAATGACTCAAGAAACTGGCATGGTGTTTATACGCCATTGGGTGGTATCAGGCTGGTCTGGTTTATCCTTGGGTACAATTTTCAGATGCCTGAAGGTTCCACAATCATCTGTTCAAACAATTGTACACAAGTAAAGGCACAGCACAGTAGATCTTGGCATCTACAACATGCAGTTCATTAGCACGGTGTACAACAAAGAGAAGTCAGCGAGCATTAAAGCCACTGGCATATGCCATGGGACAGGTCATGAATAAGAGGCCAGGTATAGAGTCTCAGTGGTATAATTTTTGAAGCTCTGGTATATCATTTAGGGAAATTTGTGCTTTCACAATTATTGTGTTATCAGGTAAGAGGAAAGCGTAAATCCACCAGCAATGGTGAAAACAGCTGACTCATTCTGTGTTTATTGCTGTGGCATGCTTTATTGACATGATATCAGCATCTAAGGTCACATTTTAAAGCTGCTGTAATTCCTGAGTCATCTTCCTTACCACTGATTTCTTTAATAAATGCATCACACACACACACACACACACTCAGGTTGACACTGATAGTAAGATTTAATCTCTTATCTATGTGTCTTTTATGTGGGACAATAAAGGTCAAACTACAGCAGTCATTTATGTTGCACTGTTTTGCTCCCTTACACTAAATTAACATACATTTGTTTTAACAACTCTCCAGCAACTGTGTGTTTTATATATGTATGTTGTTGTAGGAGTGGCTGTCACCCTGAAGTTCTCCAACAAGAGATTGGCAGTTTTTAGTTGCTCCTTGGTAATGGAGGGACCCAACGATCATCATGGGGACAAGGAGGGAGGACATGGAGTGGTTGGGGACATGGAATACAAGTAGGCCATTTTCAAACCTTCTATATAAATTCTATAAATCTATAAGGCCTGCACTGAGGCTGTAGTCAGAAGGTCACTGGTGCCTGGCTGTAATTTAAAAATCTCCCAGTGCATGCATTGAAGGAGGTCATCAGGATGAAACATTAGACCTTTTGGGCCTGGTTGGCTCGGGGCTTGAAGCAGCAGATAAGTACCAAGGTGCCAAAAGGGTTGCAGCTGAGGCAGTTGCAAGAGCAAAAACTCAGATGTAGGTAAAGTATGAAGGGGCTCTGGAAAAGGACTTTTGGTTGGCCTCAAGGGGGTTCTGGCAATCCGTCCACACCTCAGAAAGAGGAAATGAGGCTTGGTCCAGGCTGTGTACAGCTGGTGGGGTAGAACTGCTGACCCAGACTGGGGATGTTGTTGAGTGGTGATAAGAGCACTTCAAGGAACCTCTTAACTTGGTAAATGCGTCCTCTGCTGAGGAGGCAGAGCCTAAAGACTCAGCTGAAACCTTGCATATTTGGAGCAGAAGTTGACCCAGGAGTCCCTCAAGGGTGCACTGTATCTGTATTGCTGATCCACCAGCAGTGATGAAAATAGCTGAGTCATTCTGGTTTGTTTAAGGCTACTATATTCCTGAGTCAGCCTCCTCAACACTTGCTTCCTTATTAAATGCATCATCATCATACACACAAGTTGACACTGACAGATAAGAATTAATCTGTTATCTCTGTCTTTTATGTGGGCCAATAAAGGTTAAACTACAACAGTCATTTATGCTGCACTGTTTAAACCCTGTCACTAAATTCACATATTTTTGTTTTATCATCTCTTTAACAACTGTGCATCATGTATTTGTATGTTGTTGTAGGAGTGGATGAAACTCTGTCACTCTGAAGTACTCCAACAACAGATTGGTAGAGTTTACTTGCTCTTCGGTTATAGAGGTGTCCAGTGGTGCCACCATTGTGGGGACAAAGGGCACATTCTGGGCACGAGGCCAGAATCCAGAGATCAGGTTGGTGGACCTGCACAAAAAATTACCTTCATTTTACATTTTAACCAGAAATTTCATCAGAGTGAATTCATTGTTGTGGTTTTGGAGAGAAACAGCTCATCATGTCCAATGCAAAAATACTGATTCAATCATACAGAGCAGCTCCAGTGCAGGAAAAAGTATGCAAACCCCTCAACGGGTGAACCATTAGAAGGTACCTGGCATTCTGCACGAAGTGGTCATAAAATATGATTTGATCATGTTTAAGTCACAAGTACAGATAAACACATTAGGTTTAGGAGATTATGATGATAGCATCCACCCATCAAACACTGATATGCAGGTGGAAAAAGTAAGTGAAGCCTTGGCTTTAAATATGTGACCAACCTTTGGCACTGACAATACAATGTCCAGAATGGAAAGCTCTTGAGGTCACTCTATGTGGGAGTGTAATCTCCAATCCCATGTATCTCTACTGTGTTAAAGTCTGTGTTAACTTCATGTTTAGGGTTATTGTCCTGCTGCATCATCCAACTAATACCGAGAAATATGTTCAACTTCCCAGAAGTGTGTTATTTATACTCTCAGTACTCGTTTGGTGCTCTTTTACCTAGAATTACGACATCAGTTTGGCACTGCGTGGAGGCTATCAGCCTGTGGCACTGTTATCAAAGCCCAGGTTGCTCTGCCAGTGTGTCTGTATTTCTGGGTCTTTCTCATGTTCATCTTGACTGTGCCCCTTATGGTGTTCTGAGGTTCTGGTCAAGTGAGTTGACTGGCCGAGGACATGTCACCCCAAATCATCAAAGCCTGTGAAAACTTCACACTGGACTTCAAACACCTTGGATTCTGAGCCTTGCCACTCTTCCTCTTGACTCTAGAACCTTAACATCCAAATGAAATGCCAAAATGACTTTCATCTGAAAAGAAGATTTAGAATCACTGAGCAACAGTCCAGTTATTTTTCCCCTCAGGCCCAGGTAAGGGGCTTCTAATGTCATCTCTGGTTCAGGAGTTTCGTCATATTAGGAATGCCACAGCTGTAGCTCCTTTGAAGATGTCTGTGTTGGTGATGCACTGACACCAGCCTCAGTCCACTTTTTGTGTAGCTCTTCTAAGTTCTTCAAGAGACTTTTCTGGACAAACCTCTCAAGGCTACAATCATCTTTGTTGCTTTTGTACCATTCCCTACCACACTTTTCCCTTCCAGTCAACTTTTCATTATGCTTCAATTCAGCACCATACCAACAGTAATGTTAGCAATGATCTTTTGTGGTCTACTCTCCTTGTGGAGGATGTTGATGATCAGCTTCTGGACAACTTTCTAGTCAGCAGTCTTCCACATCATTGTGGTTGTGTGGACCGACAGATACAGTATTTATATTTTGGGAACAGTACTTCACTCAAACTTGAAATGAAA
>NW_007579663.1:39667-107930 GCF_000690725.1 Stegastes partitus | reverse complement strand
GTTTTACTCACTGGTCAACTATTGATTGGTATTACACAGCATTTGGGTCAAAGTCTTACTCACTGGTAAAGCTTGAAGGCTAACCAGTTGTGGCTTGGCCTTGATGAATGACAGAAGTAAATGTCTTCATATCTTAACAGCATTTATTTTACACCTCAAACTTTACAACAACCACAAAGCACAATAACAAATGGATTTCCACCATATGGGACCTTTAAAGTGGCTGAAATGCAACTCTGGTCTGTTGCTTCGTTCAGAATGTGCAGATCAATGCATCAATCAGACTTTATGTATATAGCACTTTTCATACAAACACGAAAGGCGACACAAAGTGCTTAACAAATAAAAATGCAATAAAACAACACAAACAACCCCTACCCCTTCCCTCAAACCCACCCTCACAGTCAAGTTATCAATACAGGACTCTAAAACACAAGGACTGAAGAGCAGAGGAAACACCAGATGGGGCGGCTGTGACTCAGGTGGTAGAGCGGGTTGTCCACTGATGGCAAGGTTGTCCGTTCGATCCCTGGTCCCCACTACATGCCGAAGTGTCCTTGGGCAAGACACTGAACCCCAAGTTGCTTAGCTGATGAGCGCCTTGCATGGCAACTCTGTCGCCATTAGTGTGTGAATGGGTGAATGCGAAACACATTGTAAAGCACCTTGGATACCACTAAGGTAGAAAAAGGCGCTATATAAGTGCAGACCATTTACCAGATGAGATAAAATAAAATAAAAAAGATAAAAGAAACTAGATAAGTAAATGAAATATCTATTATTAAAATCGGTAGAGACAGAAGTCAAAATGCTAAAAATAATAAGAAATGATAAAAATGAAGTAATAAATATGTAAATAGGTGAATGAATACAGAAGTCAGTAAATAAAAGGAATTCTAGGAAGGGTACAAATGAAACAAAATCTATCAAAACAATCAAAAGCTTGACTAAAATATACATATATCAACACTCTCTGAAGTCCCTGCCGCTCTCTTTACTCAGCGCTCCTCTGGTTGCTGCAGCTCGAGCACACCAGCTCTCCTACAACTCAGTTCAAGCACTGTAAAGCTACTCTACACGATGGCAAGTCAAACTGGAAAACAGTTCTGAAGCAAGCATTTATTTATGCACGACCTTATCATACACAGGTTATTTGAATTATTTTCTTTTTAAAGAAAAAAAAGAGAAGGAAATTTAAAAAATAATGTAATAAAAACTTATTTAATTGAATCAATTAAAAACAGTGCTGACAAGTTGAATAAGGTGAACACAGATTTATAGAATCATTAAAAGTGATTGACTGAAACAGCTAAGAGATGAGAAAAATAAAAGCATATAAGAGATAAAATATACATTAAAATAGAAAAGAAATTAATTAAAATTAGGTGAACGAAAGTACAGACAAGTTGAATAAAAGTACACTTGGTTCAGACAAAACTTTATAATAACGCTGATTACCTAAGAGCAGTGGAAAAAGGAACAGTTTGCAGCTTATTCCGAAAAAATGGGCCACGACTAAGTTCCAAGGGGAGCCGCTCTTTCAGGCTTGTATCAAACATCTCCAATATATTTTAGCCCCAGACCACTCAGAGAGTTACAGACAATAAGTAGAACTTTAAATTCAACTCTGAAGAATTACATTTATTGAATTAAAGAAAAATAATGACACAGAGGCTTCAGCTTGCAAGTTGACAGGATTAATTTCTCAGGTTTCTTATATGTGAAACCCTGAAAGTCTGAGTTTGCGTTTTTGAGACTTGTCATTTCAAAGTTGAAATGCTGTGGTGTTGATTGTTTATTTCCATTATATAAAAGCACCACATGGAAATTTTAAGATGGCAAAAAAATGAATGTCAACAGGAGGGAGTCTTTAAAATGTCTCTACAAAGAGGTAAGAAAAGTTATTACAGTTAATGTTAAAGGGGAATGTTAGTACTTAATATCACCAGGGTGCGTCCAATAGTTGGTGAAATATTTTGGTCTAGACTAAAGTGGCGGCACAACTGACCAGGACATCCAAAGAGTCACATCATGAACATGTTAAAAATACTGTTTGACATATTCACACAGCTCTAAAGGTGGTAAACCGGCCATGTTGTGTTGTAGAATGAAGACATCAAGTCTGCTGATCGTCTGGAGCCCAGCCGGCCAAAACCCCAGCAGGGCTGGAAGGAGACCACCATCTACAGCCTGCAGAAAGGAGCTGGCCAACCTCCCGTCACCAAAGTCTTTACCCAGAGTGGAGAGGGCAGGCACCCCAAGCTCAGTACAAGCTACTCCAACCAGGACCCAGGGAGGAGCAAACTCCTCTCCGGCCATCTGGAACGGCTTCTTTCCGGGGCACCAGGCGCTCAGCAGGGCAGCCCAGGTGGCGAGGCCGCGTCGCCCAAAGGAAAGCTCCACTACCTCAGCTACATGCAGCCAACTCCGATCGGCCATGCAGAGCCGCAGACTCAGGTCGCTTTTGGCTCCAAGACCCAAAGGCCTAATCTAGACAGGCTGCTGTTCAAGGCCGGCTCAAACCGACTGTCCGCGAAACAGCCTCTCAACGTCATGGATGGTAAGATGGGCTTTTTGGTGGCTTGTTATGACAATTTCACACTCCAGCTTTTATTTTTTGCACCACATTATTCATATTTTTGTAGTAGCTTGTCAATATTTTCTTAAGCATTCTATTTTTTTTTTTTTTGTGTATTTTTAACACATTTAAATATAATCTGATTGTGTGGTTTCATTCGTCTCTTTCTCTCCAGAGCAATTCATCCAGAATATGGTGAACCAGCTGGGCAGACACAGCGTCCACATGGAGGCTTTGATGGGCAAAGACCTGGACCAGCTGGCTGAGGTCATCACAGGAGCCCTGCAGGAGGTGGATGAGGAGCGGCCGGCGCTTGGGACCCAGCCAGGACCAGGAGCCACTGACTCCAGGGGGGAGATGGAGGCTAACAGGGAGCCACTGGCAGAAATGCATCTGAATCAAAACCAGGACCTGAAATCAGATAAAGGGCAGGATCTAAACCAGAAAGACACACCGAGAATGAAACAACAAGGTTGGTGCTTCTGCTGTCGTCTAAGAGAATAAAAGTTGGCAGCGTTCAGAGCACTTACGCATATATTTTGTGTCCTAGACATAAGAATGTGAGACATTGTACGGTTATAAGTGCTTTAATTAGGCAGTTTTTTTATATAATCCTCATACAAAGTCCTGCCAAATGTATTTTTGAGTCTCTCGTTTGAGTCATAACTGTGTTTTCTTTGCTAAATACAAAAGAGAACTTCAGTTTTTCACACAATCTGCTCACATACATTGTGTTTGTTTCCAGGCCAACAAATAGACGGTGCAGACAAAGAGCCCGTTGACAAGGTGAATTTAAAATTACTCTGCTCAACCAACAAATTGGTTTCTCTGGGAGCAAGACATGTCCAAACCTACACTTTATTCACTTTTGAATGCTACTTCAAATAGGGATGATTTGAAAAGTTGTGCAGACCCGCATTTACTGTTGAATTATTACAACTTGAAAGCAAACTCACAACTGCAGAACCTTGGAAAATTTCTTGATTGTTGTCCAATCTCTGTGTTTTCACTGAATGAAACGATACGAATTAAAATGGTTTTGCACAATGCCACAAATCTCTTGTTAACTATACTAAAAGCTACTGAATGCACCCTGTAATAATTTGTAAGGACAAAGGATGTTGTTAGACCTTGGACAAGAATTCAGACTCAGAAACGGTGGAGAATGCAGCACAAATTCATACCTTTTCTGTGACTGACGTTTCTAATAGAGCTGAAGTCTTTATTCAAGGTATTAATTAATTTTCCTCAGAGCATAATAACTTCTCCTATGTAAGGAAACTGGAAGTAATATGTAGGTAAAATTAGAATAAAAAAATGTCTTCACTATTCTAAAGCAAATTCTTCCGTGATTCAAAACAGCATGCAGCCTTCTTCTCCAAGCTGCTGGACTACCTCAACATGGAGCCCTTTGGCGATGCTCCAGAGGTCAACAGTGGGCCGCCGGCTCCCCTCCGGAAAATGGTCGGACTGGAGAACGTGAGGAGCCGCACGACGCAGGACCGAGTTCCCGACGTCCACCGCTGGGAGGAGAAGACTGCGGTCGAACCCGCGAAGGAGGGCGCCACCCTGCGATTAACCGGCGGGGCGGAGAGGCCTGACGCGCAGGTGGACTCTGAGATCGAGAGGTGGATGCAGGGGGTTCAGGGCCCGGCGGGGAAGAAGCAGCTGGAGGAGCCGCAGAAGAAGGACATGAGAGTCAAAACCCAGCTGGTCCATGTGGGGGTGAAGGAGTTTTCCAGCAGAGGGAAGGACAGACACTTTGGCTACATCATCACTGGATCAGAGTGAGTATGATTCCTGCACATCACTGATACTAGAATGATTTAAGAGTAGTATGAACTAATTCCACATACCAAAACTGCACAGACATAACAAGAGTAATTTACAAATGAGGATGTATTAAAACTCCATAAAATGACAGTGTTAAGTGTTATGACTATGTGAGCAATTTAATGGCATAAATCAAAGCTTATTTTAAACATATTTCATTTCTTAAGAATGTGGCAGTGGTGTTATCCAGAAGAAAACAGACACAGGTTTTCTAAATGTAATGTTGAGTGTTGGACACGAGTTTCTAAACCGTGCTGGATGGACTGCAAATGCTGTGACAGCTGGGCAGAAACTGATAAAGCAGTTCTAGCAGATAAATATATGACCTGTACTGTCCATCTGAAAATCTGCTCTGTGACATGATTCTGTTAAGCCCTGAAGGGAAGTGGGCCAAGAGCGAAACCCAGCGAGACTGCTGTTTCAGTGTCTAAAAAAGATCATTTGTCTTTGTTAGTAAGAAAATGTACTGTTCACGGCTGCGAAGGTTAGATTTGAACTATTGCACAGTTGTATCAGAGAAATAAAATTTGCAAAGCTTATAAATAAGAAAGTTTGGGTGTCAAATGTACCTAAATAATAGAATTCAGAATCAATATCATATGTTTTTGTGAAGAAATTTCACACATAATATATATAATCAACAATCTTTAGTAGAGATATTAGTGTTTCAGATTCTTATTTCATTTTTAAATCATTGTGTTCGGAGTCAGCATTGAATAAGTCCAGACAGATGGTGAAATCCAGCTGGTGATTAGAAATAGAGGAATTAGACATTTGGTGTCTTAACAAATAATACTATAAATAATGCATACAAAATATGATTATAATAATACGGATCCTTTTCTATAAATATTAGATGGCTAGTTAAATGGTTTTAATGTGACTGACTGCACCTGGTTGCACAGATTCATTACGGTAGATTCATTATGGTTTGAAAGAATTTGACTTGTCATGAATGATGAGAATTCATTAGAATTCAAAGGTGTTTCATTCTAGTGTTTGTTGTGTTTTGTCTCACTGGATATGAACTGTCTATAGATCAGAGTGTAGAATATGAGACAGTCTAGAGATAAACATGCACTGTAAAAAAAAACTTCTAGATGTCTGGCAACAACGTCTTCCAAATAATAACTGCGCGATCAAGTAATTCAGATAAAGTACAAAAACAATCAATTTACTGATATTTTCATTGTATGTTTTATGAAGAAGCACTTGTACTTTACACATTTTCCTAGATTATTACAAACACTCACCTTTAATAAACTGATGGACCTAAAAGTTCTGCTGTGAAACGCTGTTACTTTGCAGGTTTTTACTAAATTATTACGATCAAACACCTTCAATAAAGTGTTAACACGTGCTCAGGACTGTTAAATAGTACTCTCGTTTTGGCAGACAAAGAGAGTGCACACCATTATCGATTCCAAAACACTTTTATTTAATTTATTCAGATGAAAATTTACAATATCAATTAATTATGCATAAATATTTCTGCAGGGCTCCCCAGGAGGAACTGAAAAACTAAAAGTCTCTCTGTGTTCGTCATTATTATTATCAAAAACATGTTTTTCAATCCCGCTCTCATTCCTGAGGCTCGACATTGTAGCTCATCGCAAGTTTTTGCTCCACCCACCAGTCGTCAGCCGCGCTGCTGGACCCGTTTCAAGTCCGCCTCATTTTACTTACCTTAACACCAAGCATACATCTGCTTTGTTCTCTTACTTAAAACCGCCTTTAAGAGACGTAAATTCTGTCAAAACCACCCACATGTTCACGTCTTCGCGGAAAAAGGATACTGTCGTTGGAAATCCTCAGTGTGCGCTGTACCTGATTACAATAGCGGCGATGATAAATCCCTCAGTGTGTGGGTATTACTGTGCTGTATTACAGCTTTAATGATGATACTTTGTCAGGAAGGGTAGCCAGGTTCCCTCTCTCTCCGTCTCTCTTACCTCTCACTCAGCTCAGGCTCAGCGAAGATAAGTTCCTATCGACTGTGTCTTCGCCTCTGGCCCGCTCTCAAATCCCTTTATGGCGTTATCAAGTCCAGTGTCAGCGAGTTGTCCTTCACCTGTTCAACACGCGGAGTCTCATAAAGGTCCGATGGGTACAGTCTTTGTCACCCCATTGCCACACAAATAGGAATAGCAGATTAAGACGTAAACACACACTATAGGTGAGTATGCGCCGGGGGGAAAGAAACAGGTCACCTTCTGAGTGAAATATCTTCCTCCTCCTTGTCTATCCTCGGCCCACCTAGCGGACACCTATAGTTGGCCTATAGAGGTGTCTCTGCATTCGCTGCAGACCTCATGATTGCACAGTTGTTATCCCCGGCTTCTTCGCACCCCGCAGTGTGGCTACGCAAACCTGCTTATCTGACAGCTCCTGACATTGTGGTGGTGGTAGTGGGGGGGGGGAGGAGGAGGAGGAGGTGAGGTTTGGGGAATAGAAAAGGAAGGAGGGTGGTATACGTGGAGGGGGAAGTGGAAAAGGTATGGATAGAAGAGAAAGAGACAGAGAGAGAAACCCAAGGGGAAAAGTGCTAGCATCAACAACCAAGTCACTCCTGGAGCTCTCCAGTTGCTAGAATTACCGCAGAGGGATGCAAACGTGTCTGGAATTGCTTCGGTAAATCTTTAACTTTCAAAACCCCTCAAAAAAAAAGTGGAGGGGGAAAAAAAAAAGAAAAGAAAAAAGAACCTCCCACTCTCTCAAAGGTGGAGTGAATCAGCCACTCGTGCACGGCGCACTGTTCTGTTAGAGAAAAGCTGCTGTAATGTGGTGTCAAATGCGGGCTAAACAAAATATTTCAGCATAATTCTGACTGGAATACGTCGAAGGAAAACCTCCTTTTTTTTAACTCGAGATGACGCTGAGTGTCTGAAAAAAGAGCACATATAAGTGATACTGCACTCAATACCCAGTGTAGCGTGAAATTGTTTCCCAGTTTATTTCACATTTCCCTGCTATGGAGTGGTAACAAAATTTGAACAATGTCTCATTATGATCCATGACTTCTCGGTGCATGTCACCTTGCAGTCACTTGGCAGTCTCAGTGATTCCAGGTTAAGCTGTCAGCAATAAAGTAGCTTTCTGAGTGTGTTTGTGTGGATGCCCTTCTCATTTCCTCCATACGACGCGCTGGCCGGCAGATTGCCTTTGTTTGGTCTATTTCCTTGGCGATTTACTCTCTGAGTGAGAGAGCAGCCGTGGACTGAGCTGAGATGAGGCATGGCTTTATCAGACCACCATTACACTTCACCTCCATTCCATTTGCACCTTATTATTCTCATCTCACCGTGAGGGCGCGTGCACAGCGTGTTTGTGTACTCGCTGTTATCGTGTTTTACTTTGAGCGTACGTGCGCGCCGGGAGAAAGCAAGTGAATGTAGGCGAAAGAAGAAGAAAGATGAGCGAAGGCGGGGAGAGAGAAAGGAGCGTCCATATGATACAGCCATTACACCTCATGCAGGTTCCATTTGCACCTTATTGTTTGTCTCATTGCTGGAAAAAAGCAGGTGATTTACCAAGCCTGAAGAGGCAGCTGATCCCTTTTCCCTTGGCACACTGCTTTGTGTGTTTGTTTGTGCTTGTGTGTGTCTACGGGTGTGCAAATGTGTGCAGTACATCCATTCAGACAACCATAGCTTTGCTTGTGTGCAATGACCCATTTGTGGGTATGAATTGTGGCAGTATCTCCCTAAAAAAAAATAGTATTTTAACAGCTGAGTGGCTGCGGGTATGTTGCGCGGGTATGAACCTTCAAATGTGACGCCTCGCTGTGTGTTTTTTCCTCCCCCAGCTCCCTCACCACTGACCAGGGCTTGGACCTGATGGAGCGACTGACCCAGAGACTGAGCCTCCACGCCGCCGATCTCACCCAGCTCTCGTACGTACAGACACCAACATCCCCCATTGTCACAAATAATGATTCTTCCTCGCAGTTTACAAGCTATACATCGAATAAAGGATAATTGGCCACATTTAAAGCATTTGAAATGGTTTTTGTTTCGTGCCTTTGAGCTCGGAGAAACGGAGTGAAGGTTGTCCAGTCGCTTCGAGGATTGTTTGTGTGAAAATGCTGTGCCACACTGCCAGAGACTGTAGGCGTTTGTTGTTTTTCTGACCTTTTGCAGTGTTTGACTTCTCGCAGGGAGAGAAATCAGGCCTAATTACCTCCAGACACACACTGATGTCTCCATTGTATTCAAAACACTGCCTCGCCACTATTGTCACTGTACGCCTTGTCAAAAAGAGAGCAGTCAAGCCATCAAACGATTTTTAGTTAGAGGCAAAGAGAGGAAGAGAGAGAAAGGGAAGCAGCAGTGGATAGAGAGCTGGAAATAGAGAAAGTAGTCCAGCAGGAGGCGGTTAAAATATTAATGAGCAGGCGAACTGTCCTTGAACCCAGGCTGTTTTGTGCTTGTACCATGGTTCTGCTGTACATTTGGTGTCAGACCATGTAGGAGGCAGAGGAGATGTGTTCGCCTAAGATCTGACAAGCCTTTCAAGACGCTCCTGCAGGAGAAGTGAAGTCTGGGTGGTTCAGTAACACCCACAGCATATGAACACCAAAGCCGCTGCACTGCAGTGTGCGGCTACGCTGCAACTGTAGATACAGAGTATTTTGGCTCGGATAATAGTTACTGAGAGGGAAAACTGTCAGAGCGTTCTGTATCTACTGTTCGTGCTTTGAAAATACACACGGTGACCTCAAAATAAATGCAACCAAGGAGGCGTTCTGATCTCTATCTTTAAAGCCGGAACGCCAGGACGTGTCATCGTGCCGGCACTGATTTAGTTAATCTTGTTATTGCACCTGTCATTTCTTATCACTCTGAATCAACTCCTGACGCACGTTATGATTAATGTCATTATCGGGGTGCTGATGAAATCATTCACATACAGAGTGGTGAAAGACTACTTTTATAAAAGTAGTAACACTTAATCACAGTATTGCTACAACTCCTGCTACACTCTAAAAACCAAGGTTTAGGCTCAACAAAAAAATAATGCAACAGTTTGCGTCAGTCGTTTTGACTCATGACAGCTTCTAAAGACATGATGTTCAACCGTCAAGCTTTATTAAGTTAGGAGAATGAATCTTTATAATCAGTGGTACTTTAAATGACCAGTTACTTAACAATTTGCAGTGTAAAAGGTTTTAAGAACTTTCTGAACTCATAGAACAACAAAGCTATCGAGCCAATTTAATACTTTACAACTTACCACACATTTAATTAGTGGCAGTAGGTCCTCTGAATTATTTTTTCGATGTAATGTAGTGCTATTTTATGTTACAAATACAAAAAAAATACTGTCAGAACTAAAAGTACTCACTTTTCCTAGTTAACTCTGAAGAAATGGGCTTAGTTATGATTCTAAATGATTTTTTATTTAGTTTTCTAAAAAACATTCTGTGTTTTGTTATTGTTCTGCAAGACTGAGTTAATTATACAGAACTAATTTTATAATGAACTGCCAGAATTGGTTACAGTAGTTCTTGGCAGCCCAGTCTCACACCAAACTGTATGGTAGCTACAGTGGTCCACAAGGCAAAATGTAGAATTTTATAAAAGAGAGTGTAAAATCTTGAGATGCTTGTGGTTTTAGGGACTATTGTACACTCGTCACCTTCACAGCGTAGAAAACACCTGGAGCTCTGTGGTTAGTGTTGGTGGCTCCTTAACCCAAACCATGATGTCTCCTTAGCCTGATCAAGTTGTTTTGTAATCTAACCAAAAGCCAGCAGAGACTAAAAAACAACACCAAAAAACATCCACCGAACAAGTGAAAGTGAAACAAAATGCAAAAATAATACAAATAAGAATGTCGTCACACAGCGCTTTAGTGTTCTAGGTAAAAATTTAGTGTTTGGTTAATACCACCACCCCTTCAAATTACTCCTAATGTTGGATTTGTGCTCTTTTTCTGTGCAAAGTGATAGAAACTTGCAAGTCACATAACATGGATGCAGGCTTGTAGAAAAGATTAGGTTAAAAAAAACAAAAAAAAGCTTTACAGCCTTTAGAGTGAATCTAATATGTGTTACACTTTGTAGCCATTCCAAATTTTTGTTTGAGATAGTCGTTTTTAGTTTATATGAAACACACTGACAGGCATGAACACAATTCATTACATTGAATTAAATGTTAGTGTTTCCTGTGATTTTGCATATGTTTGCTATATTTTCAGGTGTGGTCATGCATGGTCAGGTGTTTCTCCAAACCCCCTAAAACTCTAAATATTTTTTTTTTCCCATGGAAGTATCCCTTCCTTAAAATTTCTTAGATGTCACTTTATGTGTTATGATGTAACTGCAGCTCGAGCACACCAGCTCACCCACAACTCTGTTCAAACATTGTTAAACTACTCTACATTACACTTAGTTATAACGCTGAAGAAAGTCAGTCATACATGTTCAAACCTGAAACTGATATTGAAGACGACTAATGACACAGAAAGCCCCGCCCTGCAAGTTAACAGGATTGGTTCTTGAGGTTTGTGATGTAAGAAACCGTGAAGTTTTAAATCTGTGTTTTGGAGACTATCATCAGTCAATCAAAGCGAAAATGCTCAGCCATAACATTGATTACTTATTTTGCTCATTATGTGTCTTCTAGCACATCAAAAACACCAAATGTACATGCTAACAATGTCAAAAAAAAAACTTCACCGGAGGGGGTCTTTTACACAATTTACATCAAAACTAGTCCTTTTTCTTTGTGTTATAACTCTTTCACATTGAAACACATGGACACGATTCTCATATTTTTACATTCAGTATGACTAAACCAACAACAATCTCCAATGCTGATTGTGAATAAACATCCTTAAATCATAGAAAAAAGGTGCTTTTATAACGTCTAACTTATTTTTTTTAGTATTGAGTAACCCAGTGATATTTCTCTGCACTTCCATGGTCACAGTGCAAAGAAGTACTAATAGCTCATTCAGTATATTTATGTAAGGGCAGCATAGTAAGAATTGTATGCTCTACAGGCCAGTACATTTGTGAGTGTATATATATTGTTGTTCGCAGCACATTAAAGTTGTTAAGCCAGTGTAGAAGCCTCAGAGGAGCCCACTCTGTCTTACACCTCATATTGACACAGTTCTATACAGAAGACAAATACAGAAAATGTCGTCTCTGTCTGGCTTGTTTATCTCGTTCTTTTTCCCCCTCTCGCAAAGTAATGAAAGCGCATTCATGTAGAAACAGCCGAGGCGAAGGACATGACGCAAGCTCATTGTGCCTCTTGCTGTGCGGCCTCGACAGGTGAGTATTTGAAAGCCTCCGTCTGAATATGAGTCGGCTGGAATACGAGAGCTGGGTCAGAGCACGCCGCCCTGCTTCGGGGGCCTCTCGTTTTTCGCTCGCTCTGATGAGCCCTGATAGGAAGAGACGAGAAGAGATACTCAAATATGACAACAGGCGGGCAGAGATGACTTCCAGACAGAGAGTATGAGAAAGGGAGGCTGGATTTTTATTTCTTTTTTTTTTTCTTTTCTTTTCTGTGTGTGTGTAGGTGTGTGTGTGTGTGTGTGTGTTGTTAAAATTTTCAGACACAATTATGTTTGAGCTTGCTATTACAGTAATCAGCACAAAATATTCCCCCTTTCAAAAGAGATTTGAAATAGCAGTTCTGGATGATGATGGGCTGGAGATAATATGTGCCTTTTTTTTTTTTTTTTTGCTTTTTTTTTCCAGATGACGTAAGTGTTTTGCTCCTCAGAAACACTAGGGGGAGTGGGACACACACTCACAAGTCCATCCTCACACACAGTCTGTGCAGGAACACACACACACACTCGCTGCCAATATCCCGCCAACCAGCCTGCACACACACACACACTCATCTCGTCCCACCAGCAGAGCTAATATGAAGTCCAAGCTCACACGTCCGATAGCACAGGAGACAGTGTGAAGTCCTCCTGATAACTTATCTATCTTAACTTCATCTCCCAACTGTGGCACTGTTTTTCCCCTGCCAGTATATTTAAATAGGGTCTGTGTGCCTCGGTGCCAAAAAATAAATAAACAAATGAATACAAAAAAAAATAAAAAATCACGTCAGTTCAATTTGAGATGCATTGAGATCTCAGGCGGAGCACCTTCGGCCGGGGAGAACGGAGGCAGGGGCAAAGATTGTGGAAACATTGACATTTACGAGAGCAAACAGAGTCCGGGTGAAGGCCGGCCCCCGTGTGTGTGTGTGTGTGTGTAGGACCATGTGTGTGATCATGTTCGCAAATGCACCGGTGCATGGTTGGGTCCGTCTGTCTGGCAGTATTGGCTCATATATCGCTCCTGGCCGAGGGAGTGTCGCTGCATCTGTAGCGGGGCTGACTGATGGTGAACGGGTCTGGGTCACAGCACTCTGGCAGTCTGATGAATCTGCCTCTCTGTCGTACAGTCTGGCAGCGAGCTCTCTAAAAATGTACTTTCCAGGACATAACAGTTCAGACATGATGACGTACTGAAATGTTTCGGCGGCTTGACGCTGGTAGAAAAATGGGACATCTCAGCCCACTGTAGGTTTTCACAGTTACTTATTGTCAGCTGTCAATAAACTCTAAACGAAACTTCAGCCCCATAGGCTTATTAAAGTATCCGTCATATACATGATCTGGGTTGCTGCTGTGAAGCTCCAACAGTTTTGCAGATTTTACCTCCTACATGATTCGTGTATATATAGTAGTGGATTTGAATTTGTTAGCAGACCTGAGTAATGAGTCTAGATTTGTTGAAATCTATTAAGATTATTGTTCAGCATTGTGATAGCCTGAGAAATACGCTAATTCATAGACTAAGGCGAGTGTTAGCTTAGCTTAGCATAAAAACTTCAGGGAAGGAATAAACAGCCCAGATAATGCTTCTAAAGGTCACCAATTATTCTCATATTTAAGGGTTAGACTATTTCTTTAGTCGGGAGTTTCTGCCGGTTGTCTGGCTTGTTTTAGCCTTTATGCTAAGCTAATAAAACCACCTCTTCGCTGTAGCGTCATATTTAATGTACAGACATGTGAGGGATAGCGATTTATTCAGCTAACGCTAGACTGTAACGTAAATAAGCCTTTAAACTTCCAGTTTTCAGAAATGTTGAACCATTTCCGCATTTAAACAATCCAGTTACTCAGATATACGACTAAAAAGGTGTTCAAGGAGCGTAAACCTTTATCTCTTTTGCAATCCAAACCAGATTTGCACCAAAATCTTATTGGTTTTTGCTTCTACCGAGATCAATAAACATTTGTTTGGGTGTTTTTGTGTTATTCTGCTGACAGGCAAACTTCTTGGCAGAGTTTTAAAAAAAAAAATCCAGATTTCATTGTGATGGAGATTTGAGGGTCGAGTAAATGTGAAAATACATGAAAAATGTCAAACCCAGCAGGATGGTTGGTAAACTAGGACAGTACTGGTTTGTTTAATGTTCACTGTGATGTCAGTTATATTATTAGAAAACCAGATGAAACATACAAAATAACTCTGCAACACAAATCTACCATTTGTCAAGTTAAATTACCTTATCGTTGGTCCCAAAACGCTTGTTTTCTTAAAACAAGTGACAAAATCTGCTGTTACGGTAGAGATATAAAAAAAAATACATCCAATTATACGCAAACAAATCAGACTGTTTGGAGATTTTTCTACAAATATGTGTCAGTGAGAGTACATGAAAGCAGACCGAAGCAAACAAAATTCCACTTATTCTACAAATTGTCGAGACAGGCTGATTTTTATTAGAGACAAGTTGAAATTTTCCCACCTCAATGGCAGATTTTGCACTTGTTTCAAGAATATGAGCCATGTAAGACTGAATGAAATACTTGATAATAAGCAGATTGCTCAGTTCTGGCATTTTAAAATTCTCACTGACTTCAAGGGGTGATGCATCTGACTCGTACATTGATCATTTGTTTACTCATGCCATGTGTTCATCATCATCTCAGGCATCACCGCTTTAATTTTCAGTTTTACAAAAATCTGAGGAATATTATCTCACTGCTCCATTCCAGTATTAACATATTTCTTGCAGATTTTTTTTTTCCCAGTTGGGGTCTTTATTTCTCCCGTTGCCTTGTTGAGCTCTGTTTTGAACAAGAGCTACCATTAGGGCTATGAAGTTGCTGTTTATTTGTGCTTTTAGCTGTTAAAAGTCTCTCTTTTTAGCTGTTTATAGAAATAGTTTCATTTGGGATGTTACACTCGACATTAGTAGGTTTTTTTTTTTTACGCTTCCCTGACCATTGCTGGGAGTTCTTACAGAGTCGGCTGGGGTTGTTAGATTTTATTTCATGGCCAACCTCGGGGACCTTCAACATTTATTCTGCTCCAGGGAGAGAAGTCTGCCGCTGACTCCTGCCCAGACAGAGGAGAGCGGGTACAGGGAGTGCAGGCAGGTTACTGCAGGTGAACAGAAAACAAGGTGCTCAGTTGATGACTGTACTTTGCTCTTAAGTCCAAACTGAAAAGAAAAGCCAAACTCGTGATTATTCGCATGTTTTTCGGAAAGGGTATTTTACAGTTTCTCGTCTTATTATCGATGCCCTTTATCAGTTTTTGCGTTAAACATAGTTGAACTTTAAAACAGTTGAGTGACACTGTGGGAAATATTATTTTTTTTATTGCTTAGATGAGCAGATCGATAGCCCTCACATATCAGCCCAGTAAATAAAAAGGTTACAGCCAGGTGCAGGTTAACTTAGTTTAACATGAAGAAAACTGGAAACTGGAGAAAACAGCTAGTCTGACTCCTACAAAAACCAACAAAATCCACCCACCTGCACATCTAAAGCTCGCAAACCGGCCCCTTATGTTTAGTCTGTGTAATCTGCACAAAAAACTAAATGCATAAAAGGACAAGTCTGGCCAAGAAATAGTCCCACGCGTTGTGTCGCCTTATACACTTGGGTTTTTGTTTGGCATAAACAAAACAAATACAAGAGGTTGATTAGTGAGTTTTAGAGTTGCTTGTAGCCATGGTGCCACGCTAGATGTTCCTCCCTGATTCCAAACTTTATGCTAAGCTACGCTAACCTGCTGCTGGCTTCATGTTGACCAAACCAATTGCACATCAGCCTTTTTGTCTAACCCTTGCAGAGAAGGTGAATGTATGATAATGGTAAATGGCTTGCACTTACTTAGCTCCTTTTGAGTATGGTGAATGATAAATTAATCTCTCAACGATTTTGTCAATTAATCAATTATTTGTTTGGCATATAAAATGGCAGAAAATGGTGACAAATGGCGATCAGTGTTTCCCAAAGCCCAAGCTGATATCCTGAAATGTCTTGGCTAAAACCCAAAGATATTTGGGTAACTGTCTAAAAGGAGGAAAGAAAACTGAACATCATCTTTTTTTTTGATTAATTGATTATCAGAATAGTTAGCAATTGATTTAAGGGTTGAATTCTACAAAGTGCTTTACAGTGTTGTTAATCCAAACCCACAAACTCCTAGATGAGTGGCAGAACCACCTGCCATTGGATGCAACTTAAGGCAGCTGTGGAATACCTGAATAATTTTGGAATTCTCCCCAAAATATCAAACTGTTCCTCTTAAATATCTACAGCTGTTGATTTTCTCCCTCCTTTGCTGTTAATCTTGCAGCGTCCTGGGTCCTGCACTGACGTTCAGAGTTGGCCCAAACCCCAAGAACATAACCACCGCAGATCTAGTTCAAGTCGCAGGTAAGAGCGCTCTATTTTTATTTATTTTTTTCTTCTTCCATCACCTTCGCACGACGATCCTGTTGACAACCTTCATTGCGATTCATCTCATTTTTACGAGCCAGACCACTTTGTCACCGTCTGGGCTTCAGTAAATGAGAACACAGATTAGTCTCTCCAGATACAGTAGATAGACTGGTGTTCATCTTGTTCAGACAAACCCCTGTCCCTAAGAAGATTATCAACACTGTGCGATGACAGATGACCATCAGTTACAGAGATGATGAGTCCGGCGCGCACACCTACTGTTTCTGCACACACACACACACACATACAGTACACAGGACAGTTTATTCGGTCTTCTATTACGTCCAACAGGCTGACAGGTTGAAACAGGCTTGTAGCGGCCAATCAGTCAGAGTGTATGCTTCTGTGTGAGCCTGCATGTATGCACTTGTTTGATGTGGACTGATGGAGAGCTGTCACCCGCAGAAAGGAGGTTGTCAATATGCCTCCGCTTCCCTCCCTGTTCATTGTCTGCACTCCGATCAGCACCGGTGTTAACGTGTGTGTGTGTGTGTGTGTGTCGATGTCCTTGCTTTGGTTGGAAATGACTTTGAGAAGCACAGCAATACTCCCTACAGTCAATATCATCCAATATCACCCCACTGGAATCAACATGGCGGTGTTGTTATTGGCAGAAATGTGTTGCTGCTCCAGTTTTTTTTATTTTTTTTATTTTTTTTTGTGAGGCGACATTTTTTTGGCACCAACTCGTTTGCTGTTAGGGAAACGCTGGGTGATGGCTGATGATACAGATTCGCCGCAAGAAAAGGCGGGTCGAGCTCTCGGATCGGCAGGTTAGAGGGGTCGTGTTTGCTCACGTGCGTGTTCGCTGGATTACAGTGTGTCTGTATTTATTCCTCGCCGTCAATCCCACTTTTGCAATGTTTGTTTAACAAAACGATCAAATGAGCAAATATCGCCAGCGTTGTATGCATGAAGTCTTATCATGATACTGTATCATAATCTATCGTTTTCTGCCTTTATCTATACGTTTTCTCCTTCTTCTTCATGTCTTTTTTTTTTCATTCCTCTCTCGTGTGACTGACTTTGATGAGGTGGCGTGTGGCGAGAACTAATGAAAGGCGTGAGCAGGGATGAAATGTCAGACCAAATGTTAAGTCAACATGATCATCAGCCTGACCCATGTTGATGAATTATGAATACAGCCCACCTGAATAGCAATTTGTAAAGGCGAACAGGAGCTTATCAAACTACTTATGGTTTGGATACATGGTTCTTTTTATCTCAAATGATTGTTGCAGCTCTGAAATGTATTAAAAAACCAATTTTCAAAAAATGGCACTTGGAGATAGCAGAGTGCAGCATCATGTGTTCCCCCACTGACCTTAGATCAAATCCTGCCACAGCTTTATCCCCTCTGCCCCCTCCTACCTTGTTGCCCCCCCCTCTATTCCCACCACAGTGTGAAGTGGAGCGAACTTCCCCGCTCTCCCCCTGATATTAAAAAAAAAACAGTCCGAAGTGAATGCAAAAAAAAAACAAAAAACGATCCCTCTCTGGCTGTTTTCCGGCTCCAAAGTAAGCATGCATGACATTGAATTCAATGCGATATGGCAAAGGCGTGGTGATTTCAAAGTAGTTACCAGATTGTGGAGCAACAGCGTGGTTAAAGTGCAGTCTGAAAATCAAACTGACACCCACATGCAGTGGCCACCTGGGTAATCCTGGCTGACCTTTGCCTTATGTGTGACTGTGCATAAATGACGTGGCCTCCTAATGAACTCATCAAAACCCCTGCTGGATCCTGTAGTCAACCTGCTGCCGAGAGCTCGCACATTCATGGCTTTGTAGCTGTCATGTAGCTGGGAAACGAAAAAAAACAAAAAACTGGAAATGATGCAGAAAATTCAGCAAATGCATTCTTCTTTATAGCTGATTAATAACCGCTAAAACGGGTGTAAACAGCCATTTATCATCAATATGAGGATGCACAACCGTGTCCTGAATGTACTTGAGTTTTGCTTAATAAATGTGTCTTTATTAAGGCTGCAAGTGTTGATTTTGTTTTGTCTAAGAATGTTTTCACTTTACAATCATAAAATGAAGCAAATTATGTGAAGCTATAAGTTGTAAATGTTGATGAAGGGCTTAAAATTGGTGTTATTGACTAAATGGTTTCGCACCGCTGGTGATATTTTGTATTTGCTGTTTTGGCGACGAACTGATCGATTCTTTTTCTTTTGTTGCAAGTTGGAGAAGGCATTTTGAAAGTACATTTAAAAAGCTGAAAGAAAAATGACTGTAGCTTATTGTAGTAGTTGTATCCATGTAATTATCCTGTTGACTAACACGTGATTGTGTCTAAATATTGTCTAAACTGTACATTTGCTGTCATGGCTGCAACTAACGCTGTATTAATGCATTTTCATCATCAGTTAATCAGTCAAGTGTACAAAATGTCAAAAAAAATGTAAAAGCTTTGCACATGTTCCCAGAGCCCACTTTCAAATGTCTTGTTCAACTAGTCGTCAAAATCCCCAAAAATATTAATTTTACAGCAATATAAGACAGCAAAATGAAGCTGAAGGAGAACATTTTTCAAATATTTGCATAGGACATGACTGGATTTTTGTTGATTTGTTCCTAAATGACTATTTCAACATTGAGTATTGTATATTTACCATTAGGACTGCAGCTAGTAATCGTATATTTCATATAAAACAGCAAAATGAAGCTAAGTGAAGATATTGGCTTGGAGAATGACTTGATTGTTGTAGATTTATTTCTTAAAAAGCGTTGGTTTCTCTTTATGTTTACTGTTAAAGCTGCAACTAGTGATCATTATCCATCAGTCTTTCTTTATATTTCTAGATTAAAACGTTAACTGCTTAGTCTCCATACTGTCAAAGAAAAAGCATTGAAAAATGCCTGTCACAAGGGCTGAGAGTCAGAGGCGTATTATACACTAAACCTCCACTGGTGTTACCTTGACTGTACTCTGCAGTGTCTGAAAGAGGTTAATATGGCTCTGCTACATTCTGCTGTCCATCTATCTGCCCATCAATTCTATTTGATGTGTTCAATGCTCCATTGAAAAGAATAGACAAAGAGACTCGGTTGAAAGGCATGGACAGTATAGAGGAGATTTGATAACTCATTGAAAAGCATCTTTTAGGCAGCAGGTTCTTAGCGCCTGTGTGGTGAAAGGCCTGCTGGGAGGTCTGACTGTATTAGTGGAGGTAGAGGCTCTTGTGTTCTGCTCAACTGGAAAACCGCAGGACAAAGACCCGCACTGCCTAATCCCTGCTCGGCTGCAAAACAAAAGAGAAAGCTGCTGCTTTATCAAAACTACAAGGCATTCTGTGTGTCCGTGTTTGTGCGCGCGTGTGCGGATGTGTGCGTGTGATTTTTTTTTTTTATTTATTTATTTTTTTTGCAGCTGTGTTCATACTGTGCCAAGAAAATGATTTATTCAATATTTGATGAAGTGGCAGCCAAGCTGTTAAAACCAATGTTGAAATGTGTTGTTTAGAACTCTACTTTTTTTTTTTTTTTTTTTGCCTTCTTGCTTCCTCTCAGTGATTTCTAAACATGTAAATCACCTTCAGTTGGGGGGAAAATAGATCTGCCAGAACTGCTTTTGCTCACTGTAAAGCGACGTTTTGTAGCTGGTGATGGATTTGATCCACTTGCATGTTTGCGCACTTCTCAGGGAGTAGGTGGATTTATGTGTAGGAAGGGTGTTTTTGCTTCATAAAGTGTCTATATTTATGTCCTGTCATTTTTTTTGTGTGTATGTCTGAGTCTTGGCGCATCATTTTTCTGACACATTTGTGTTTTGCTGCTGCTGTTATAACCACGCTTAAATGCATTTCATTGGTCAGCAAGTTTGTGCTCGGTATGAAAATTGATGCCTCATGACTCGGCGACTTGTCTCCCGACCGGGATCAAGGATGTCCAGGCCAAACACCAGGGTGAGTGAGAGGATATGTGTATGTTAAGAGAGGCTGTAGGTGGTGGGTGGGAGCTGGGTGAGGACACTCCTATTGTCTCGGCTGTCACGGCTGGGCGACCCCGGAGCCCCTCAGAGCCCCTCAGAGGCCTCAAAGGCCCCAGAGGCCAGGCCACAGCAATGAGTCCGCAGGCCCCCAGGCCGTGAGAACCCCGGCCCTGGTCAATGAGCGCTGGGAGCCTGGGGACCCTGGGAGCAACTTGCTGGGCCATCTGGAGTAGAGAGCAGAGACCCTGACACACGGCTGTCACCCGAGGGAGACACGCAGAGACGTGGACGTAGACAATGTCTGCCCCCATGTTTCTGCCTATCTCCCTCTTACACACACACACACACTCACAGACACACACACACACGCTTTCACTCACATGTAAGTGACAGCAGAATGGAGGTTGGTGGCGAGTGAGAAGGAAAGCGGTGGTGAGAAAATTCCTGAGTATTTTAGGAGCAAAGACAACAAGTGTGTTTCCATCCACCTGTTTTTATGTGTGTTTTGAATTTGTGCATGAAAAAGGATCCAAAATATCCCTCCAGAAAGCCTTTGCACGAGGCTGAGTTGCAAAATGCAGAGCCCCAGTAATAAGTGATGACTTAGGTGCAACATTGGTGCAGCGGAGGCAAGTCGTTACTTCACTATTGACATAAAACATATGTTACTATGACAAGCAATTGGTGATTTACAAAATCTATTATCATCTGCATCTTATTATTCTTTTTGCTGTTGTGTCTTGTTTCGCCTGACAAATGCAAATCCAATAATCATTCCCTTTTAGCTCTGTTTTTGGTCTCCACCAGCTCCTGTGTAAAATACTGGACTCTGATAGGGCCAGATTCTCCACCATGTAGCTGGTAAAAGGTTGTGAAAGGCCGGTAGTGTTTTTCAATGTTTTCTTTACGACTGAATAGAGCAGCTTTCTGCAGCGTCGGACAGGTAAACAAAGAGCTGTAACTCGCTATGAAACTGATAGTTCTCCATAAATTACATTACGGGCAACCCCATTCATGTTCCTATATATTGATTTTACTAGAGAAACAGTAAAATAGCATGAGATAAAGACATTTGTATGGAGCGATGAGGCGGCTGTAACCTTCCTTAAATGAATACATGAATCAATGTTTTCCATTTTTTTCTCTTGTAATTACATCAGAGAATTAACCTGATGGGGTTAATATCCACGAATATGCACATATATTACCTGGTTCATTTATCAGTGTGACCTGTTGATTATGTCCATTTATGTATGTGTACTTCAGTGCTGCATTGATTTCTGAAGGCTTAGATGCTGACTGTATTTATTTATTTTACTGGGTCTTGAATAGATTTATTTTTGAGATAAATCATTATTGATGTTAACCTTTCCTCTTTTCTGTGGTAAATGTTATCTGCTTGTTAATTTTGTGCATTTTCCTCATTGCAATTGAAGATTCACTTGCATATGTATTCTGCAAGTATGCATAGATGCTAAGCCCTTGGGGAGTTCAATCACGTCATAGCATTTCATCCATTTTATGTTAACAGTTTTGGGTTTTGAGTCTTCCTACGTCGAGTGTTTTGTAACTTGTATGTCATTCAGTGGAATGATGTTTTGGAGTTCATGCCTCCCTATAGTGCGCTGACAGTAGCAGAGTTACAGCCACTCCCTTGCAAGATGGCTTCTCTTTGTACCAAACCATTTGCGTGATTAAGGTCTTATACCGAAACATTGCGAATAAATGTCTTTCTGCAAGTTTAGACAGAGTGCCGGAGTCTATTCAGTTCAATTACGTCATCTCATTGCGTCCTCTTCTTCTGCTGAATGGCACCCTACTGGAAAAATACTGCTAGCAGCTGTTTATTTTTGATGCACCCTACTCCAGTGTTCACAAAACGGCAGGGGATGGAAACACACATTAGTTTGCATTTTCTTATTTCGGATATTTTTTTTTTTGTTAACATTTGCTGCTCGTTCGGAAGGAAATCTGAGAAGTTTTTCCCCTTAAAGTCGGTGAAAGCGACTTCAACACTTTGTGGGCAGATGTAAAATGTACCACGCTGTCTTGTTTTGTTCTAAAAACATGAGAGGACCAGCCTAAATATAACTGGGTTCCTCTTCTGTCTCGCTCCGTCTGTCTGTCTCCCTTTCTGATTTTGTCTGTCTGTCTTGTCTCGCTTCTCTGTGGGAAGGCCTGGTTTGCTGTCTGATCTGCTCGCAGGCGCACACACACACACACTTCTTCTACACACACGTATCCTTGCAGACAACTCTAAAGTGAAAACACAGTAGCGGTGGCTGCATAATGGTGCTAGCTACCATTTGAGTGGTGAGTGGTAGTCTTTTCCAGCTGAGCAGATTAGCATAGATCTCCCACGCAGACAGAGTTGACCTTCACTCTGGCAAACACTTGTCAAAATGCCAGCGATAATTACCCGCTCTCTTCGCAAACAGCACAATGGTTTATCCACCTGCATCTCAGGCGTGGAGGACGGATCTGTAGTGCTATAGCGGCCTGTTTTTGGACATACACTGCTAGTAAAGGTAATATAAGCCGCAGGGATTCTTGTGTGAAAAACGTGTGTCTGATTTCCGCTGGTAATATTTACCATTCAGAAGTCAGCAAACCGCCAGAGGCTAAAGAAATAAGTGTGTATTAAATTTTCTTGAATGTTGCCACCGCTTTCAGTATGCTCATGTCTGGACACATATGGCTGAAATGAAATTAGTTTTGTCAGCATGGGTTTGTCGCTATCAAGAAACATGTCGAGAAAACCTGTGTTGTTGTTTTTTTTCTTCCTCCCCCCGCCTCAAATTCAACAAAAGCTCGGTAGCAACTGTGTCGGATGCTTGATTGTCTGTGTGTTCATGCCTTAACATCTGTATCAATGAGCGTAGAGGTCAGAAAACAACCCCTTCTTCCTTCCTCCTCCTCCTCCCCCCCTCATCCCTCTCTCTCTCTCTTTTCCTCCCCTCATTCCCCCTCCCTCCCTTGGCACTCTCCTCTCGCCTCCTCATCACTGGCTGCCCTCTCTGGTTGAGTGCTTGAATGTGCTCAGTTCGGTGATCAAAGTCTTCCTCAGTCTCTTCTCCTCCATTGCCCCTGGCTCTCTGTGCATGAGTGTGTGAGGAACTATGTGTGTGTGTGTGTGTGTGTGTCATTCAGCTGCAAGCCCGGCTCTCAGTCGTCTAAACCGTCACTCTCACTATCTTCTTTCAGTCTCAGTAGTACCTTTCCAGGCTCCCTTGCATCATCTTCCTGTCTGCTAGAGGGCATACACACACACACACACACACATATACATATATATATATACACTCACACACGCAAACATAACTCTGCATTGATGCTTATTCGATATGACACATCTCACTTTTCTCTCTTAACGTTTATGCATTGTTGATCTCAGAAACTGTCTGTTGCAATAGGTAAACCACAATTTATTCACTATTCCACACATGTTGGGGTGTGCGCGCATGTGTGTGTCTGCATGCTGCGGGGCGCCAGATAACCAGAGTTGTGTGACTCACAGTAAACTGCTAAATATTTTTTTTTTTGCTTTGTTTCAGTAGAAACTTTCTGTCTCGAGCAGGGTGTTAAATATCTTTTTAATTCCAAGGTCACGATGCTTCATCCTCTTCTTCTTCTTCTTCTGCCTCCTCCAGTGCCGCCAGGAACAGAAAATATCTCAAATTGTCAAAGACAGCTATTAAAAATGCTCTAGTAGGGCAATCTGGTGTCTGTAAATCGCTCTAAAACATCAAGTTTTTATCCTTGTCCCTGGCCTGGAGAGTGAGCTTTCATCACCGCTGACTCTTTGTACTCGTTTCACTATAAAAAAAAGGTGTCATGTGGAAACATTTTCTATTGTATTGAGGAGCTGAGAATGTTCCAGCAGATGAATTGGGCTGTGTCTTACACTCCCTTTTATCCTGTTTATCCTTGTCAGTGGTACTCTTTCCCAGCTCTTGCCCTTCCTCCATGCTCTCCTGCTCTTAGTTATTCCTCTCTCCTTTGCCTCGGTATTATCCCTGCACCTTTAGCGTAGGGTCAAGGCTGCACTGCTCCTGTAAACATATTTACTGTGTCAACATTGCTGTTGCAAAGCAGCTGAAGACAGTAACAGGTGCCTGTCAACAGCCGGCCTGATCTCTAGTGCATTAAAGGATCTTTGCTGTAGACGAGGATTAGTGTCGCCTGGCATTGTTTGTTTGCTAATTCCATCTCCAAGGTATTTGTGGAAAATAGGCATGAATAATTGAAAGCGATTTCTAGTGGACGAAACGAAGCTATCAGCGAATGGAGGGAGATTAATGAGTAGGGGGGTGAAACGCAACGCAAATTGGAACAACGGAGCAACCTTTCTCAGACACCCAGAGAGACCCTGCGCTCGTAAACAAAAATTGAATATGCAGTGTTTCAGGGGTGGAGAAAAAGCTTTGAAATGGGAAATGGACATGGATCAAGAAGGAAATACAGCAATATGCTTTAATGTGAAATGTGTCAAACCATGATGCTGAGGTATTAGGCACTGCTGAGTCGTTTAAACGGAATCTACATATGGTTCCAAAATGTGTTTGGATAAAAATGCAACTTTCTGGAACATTTGTACTCATGTCTAAACTTCTGATCTAAAGCCATAAGTAATCCCTTGCATTTGTAAATGTTTGTGCTCGTTCTTGAAGGAAAGTGACAGCAGGATTTGAATAAATTTCACTTATAACTTGAACACTTACAACAGCCTGGCACCATTGTGCTTTCTCAAAAAATAGCCATCAACACACATCGGTTTAGTCCAGGTACAAGATGTGTATTTTCAGTCATTGTCAGTCAGATTTTGGATGCAGTAATGTGCTAACCTCACATTACAGGAAATCTATTGAAGTGTTGTATAAGCCATAAAACAATTTGTTTAGTCTATGTTGTTGTTGCTATCTCTTTATTATCTCATGTTTTATTAGACCCTTGTTGGCAAATGAATTAATGTTGTTGTATTGTACTTTTAGCCACATTAGCAGCACAGTCATCTAAATAGAAATGGTCAGTCTGATAGTCCACCACTTTGGTACAACAGTCCAAATTAGATTGGCTGTAATTGTGAGAGTAAATGAGCGTAGTGTCTGTCTCTGTTAGTCCTGTGATGAACTGGAGACCTGTCCAGGGTGTAGCCCACCGCTCACTCAGTGTCAGCTGGGACAGAATAAAACAGCTGATGGATGGATGGAGGGATCATGTGCAAACATCTATAATTCCTTGACACTGAATCTTCATCTATTGTTTGATTCCTTAATCTGTCGTGTGACACTATTTGGTTAAAATTCTAATTAGTCCACTTTGGTTTAAGACTGAATGGCTGAAAACTAGAAATGTTATTCCCATCAGCCTCAGCTGTACCTCGTGTTTAATGCCAATTGTCCAACATTAATGTTGATAATTATACCTAACTATGAACATTGTGCAGCGGGAGGGAGAAGCGATATCAGTTAAATATGGATTACAGTTTTCCAGTCAGTGCCTCTTGGACAGGCATAGCGTTGGTTGTTTACATGAAAATCTCCTGAAACACAACAGTTGCATGACAAATGAAAGGAAGAGTTTCAAACCTACTAGACCTCTAAGCATTAAACGGGAGGAATTGTTGGATTTCTTTTTATAAGTTGCAGAAATAGTCAGATACAGCTCCCAAATTCCAGTGTTGTGATGATGTAGTGGAACCATCCGTACTATAGAACCATCCACCAACACTTTGGACAGTGTTTGCTACCTCTTTACTGCAACTGCTGCCTCAAAGAGCTGCTAACATGTCTTGTTCTATGATTCTTGCATTGATGCGATATAGTATCTTACTTTGTCAGGTATTTGGCGGAATAGATTTGTCAAAAACAGACATTCCCCCCTTTGGGTTTTGAGACGCTTACTAGGTTACAATCTATATTAATATTGCAGTATATTGTTTTGAAATTAATATTGCACACTAGAGTTTCTCTGGAGATGTGTGCACGCAAAGCTAATGAATGTGGTGTGTTGTTTGAGTATTTGTTTGTTACAAACAGTTCCAGTTTGCAGGCACTTGTCATTATGCGGCACCAAATTTTTATAATTGATCGTCTCTGGATTTGAGCCAGAATGTTGTTGATGCAATTTTTATCTGACCAAGGACTTTGCAATGATCTAATTTCCAGCTGAGCCACGCAGGATGGCTGGCAACAACACATTTGCTCACACATGGTGGTGAACTTAATAACAAAATGGCTCACTAGCTTAATGTTTTATGAACTGACAAAACGGCACATTTTGCCACAGTGTTGTGAAGACGATTAGCTGTCTCTGAGAATCCACAGTTTTCTCTGAGCGTCTAAACAGAATCTAATAAACTGAAAAGAACACAACTGTCAATATGTTTTCCATCTGTGTTCACAAAGCAACCCAGTGGAGTCACAGGGGTTATGTCACTACTCCATAATCTACAGGAGCTGAAGGCACAAAGGGAGTGTGACCATATGAGATGGTAGATACATTTTCAATGCTGCAGGTTTAAGCACCATGTTGAGCAGAAAATCCAACCAGCACTTCAGTCCTGCCACCGCCAGCTCTCTCCCTGTTTTCTTTCTGCTTCCTGCCGACCCCTCCACCCTCATCTCTATATTCCCTCGTCCCTTTATCTTCCATGCCTGCGCCCGCAGTGAACGCTACTCCATGTGAGAGACCCTGTGCTGATGGCCCTCATGTCAAGAACAGCAGGTACTCGTACATTGTGTTTGTTGCGTGCACAGCGGTCCGTAGACTCGATGGGTGCTACTTTATGAAGCAGCAGATACAAACAGCTACATAAATGAGCTTCTTTCCGTCTCCTGCTGTGAGCCATAATTCAATAACGGAAAAAATTGTAATCGTTCTCATCGTACTGTACTGAATATTTGAGTGCGAGAGATGGTTAGTCGACGCCTTTACCGTTTCTCCCTGTTTGTCGTCCAAAAGTTTGCATGGACGCTGTTGCTTCGCTCTGCCAAAATTACTCATCCTAAGTCATTTACATTCAAACTCAGCCCTCAAGTTGACTAAATTTATTCCTTTCTACCCTCTACAAGGCTAATTAATGCGGTGGACTGTGATATCAATAAAGTAAAGAATGATTAATTTTTGCAAATTTCTTGAAACACATGAAATAGTCACGCCTTTTTAGCAGATAATTAAAATTTGAGGACGAAACTATAAAATGACTTGGAATGGTCAAAAAATAAAAAATAAAAAATCTCCACCGGCAAAACTTTTGAAACTTTTTTTGTATGTTCAGCATTCAAATGGGCATCAGAGCTTCTTCAAGTAATTTTCAAAAGCTTCTGATGGTGTGCCACCTTGTTGTGCCTCCAATCCAGCACAGTTGTGTCTGAAGTCGTTGTGTTTTTCGATTTTTCGTCCATCCCATTTTTACAAGCGCAATATCTCAGGAACACCTTGAAGGAGTTTCTTCAAATGTTTACTAGGACTCAAGGATTACGTGATTAGAACTCCATCAAAGGCCACTGTGACCTCACAAAACACGGTTTTACCATATTTCAAGAATTCATGGGCTAATTATGACAGAATTTCTCGCCAATGTCTAGAATGATGAGATGATGACATTTTATATCCAGTAGGCCAAAGGTGAACTTCACCCTGACATTATAATGTTCTGCAAAAACACTTTTCTGGTCATTTTTCAACTCAAGGAGAGATTGTGAACATATTTCACACTGGATCATATTCTGAACTGGTGACACTGATCTTGGGTTCCTACCTTAAAACTGTGGTGATGGTAAAGATGTTCTGTGCTGCTGGTTTAAACGTGTGTGAGGCATTTACATTTTTAGAAAACATCCATCTTTGAAGATTTGTCTGCTGTTCTCAATTTTGTGATCCATCAAATACACTTAATACCTTTCAGTAAATTCTTCACTTGCATTATTTGACACTGGACGTACATGGAACTGCAACACAACTCGTTGATAAAGACACACAGCTATGAGGCAGTAATTCTAGTTCAATGTTAACAACTCTAAATCAGGGCCAGATTGACTCTAAATACGTGACAGTAAAATCACATAATAATTGTTCACATAATAGTTTTTGCAGTAGTGCTTTAATTAAACTGTTCAAAAGCAACAACAATGCAGCAACATTCCTCTTGTGGACTATATTGTGTTGTTAGACAAGAATCATTCCAGTGAAGCTGAACTGAACTGAATACACCAGAACACAGTGACACAATGAATTAATTCATAGTTAGGAATGAGTAAACTCTCCTCTTTTTCTTTCCTTGTCTCCCGCTCACCTTTGCACTGCACTGTCCCGTCTAACGAAGGCAAAAATGACAAACATTTAAAAAGAAAATCTGCAGAAGTGCTGATTAGTTTTGACCAGAACGCTGAGAAACACTTTGTGTGACTCAACTGCAACTAAAAAAATGTGTGTTTTAACAAAACAACCAAAGCGACTGATCACATTTTTCTGTCAGACTTAACTCTGATGAACAACACCACTCAGTGGTCCCTAAATAAGCTCTCAAACATTCAAAACTGAATCAAGAGTGACTCATCTACAGATGACAAACACTCCATATAGAAGTTAAATATATACACTGAAGAAATATAGATTGTTTTTGTTGGATATGGCTGTTAATGGACTAACAAGAATGCATGTGTGTATCAAAGAGGCAGCAGATGACACTTAAAGTGCTTGAAACCACAAAGGGTTGGTACAAAACAAAGAGAGATGGCCATACATTTGCTGCCTTCCCAGGTGTGTGCATGTGTATTCGTGCACCTGTGTGGGTGTCTGTTTGTGTTTCCACAGTATATCACTGTCTGATGCCGTGTTTGTATGTGTGTGTGTGTGTGTGTGTGTGTGTGTGTGTGTGTGTGTGTGTTTTTCCTCTTAATGGTACATCCGCGCTAAATTGGCCCCTGAATGCAGTGTGCTCTGCCTGTGGTTTTGTGAGCTACAAGTGTAGAGAAACAAAGAGAGCCAGGGAGCTTCAAAGCGGGTGGGTGACATTTTGGGCTTTCCATCTTCAAAGCACTATTTGCTTTTGTAGTTCCTCTTTGAGTATAATTATATATTTTTTTTCTAAAGGATTACAGCTGTCTGAAAACATAGAGTAGAATTTGAGGGCCATTTCGTAACATTTTCAATAAAGGATGCACAATGAGCTGTCTGTTTTTACATTGTTATTTTGAAATATATTTATTACGTTTTTTTTCCCCTATTATGCGTAATGTAATGCAACTTTTCCGTATAGTGCGCTATATGACAGTGTTATTACCTATTGGCAGCTATCGGCAGTGAATTGATCATTGACCCAACTGGCGAGTGTCTCCAGATGGGGGAGACTTGAAATCCACCCTGTCCCCTCATTTTCATTCACCTCTCTTCCTCTTCTCTCTTTCTTCCACCCCCCTCATCCAAGTGCCTCTCTATAATTCATGTCCAGGTGCAGCACCAGCTTTCTTTGGCAGGGGGCTTGAAAGGAAAAAAGAAATACAGATGTTCAATTTTCACTTCCTTTGTGCATCTCTCTATATGTGTTTGTGTGTGTAGACCACTTTTCCTCCCCCTTTTTTTTTACCTGTAATGCAGATCGTTGTGTCCCTGTAGTTCGGCTTAAGCCGTAATTAAAGCGAGTCACGGCCATGACTAACCACTGGCTCCTGTTTCATGTGGATCTGGATGTTATGGTTTTGCGTTTGGCCCGAGTGAGATGTTTGTTGTTGCTGTCGAGCGCAGCATCTTAAATAGAAAACGAGAAAGAAACCTTTATCCAGAATTGATTTCAAAAATCAGTAAATAATGAACCATTCTGATGCGTTTTTTCCCCTCCTGTCTTCTCTTGATGTCGGTTGCAAGGACCCAGATTTTTCAGTCCTGCGGTCATCAGGAGAAGCGTGAGATGCATGAATGCCAAGATGAGCCCACGGCACAGCTGTATTTACATGCGGCTTCTGTGCAGCTTGTCATACAAAACACATGAACCCCCCACTGACTGCAAAGCTGTGGGAGCGACTGAACTCTGTAGGTGGATATCTATATTGCAAAGTGACACGTACAGTATAATGCACAGCTGTGGCCTGAACTGAAGATAATAGCTTATTTGAGAATACATTTCTAGAATTTCAGTGCCATCTTTCATCTATCAAATGGAACAAACTGACTGTTTATCTATTTTAAATTCAATTTACTCCAGTTATAAAAGTTCAGTGTGATTTTCTTGGTCCCGCTTTATTTTAATGCCCCAGATTAGCATTCATAAGCAGTGTATGATGTATACGATTACAACTAAAGCTGAACAATGTTGGGGAAATATCTGAATCAGCATGATTTTTTAAAAAATGTTTACGTGGAGAGAAATTCACCACTTGGTTTGACGAACAGAACAGGGAGCTTTCCAAACACCCAAATGAGTTCCTAAAGCTTATTAAGCTGAAAATGTTCTTTCCCATGGAGTTAACACAGCTAATCTGTCATCACATTTAAGGAATGTTGACAAATGCAGTAAAGTAAAATGTCCTTACATCTGCTCATGACTTTATTATACTGTAGCTCTAAAGGCACAACATTAAAACTACCAGAATAATATTATGTGAGATACGGCAGATACTAGTTTGCAGGGTGGAGCCTCTGTGGATTCTCACTGCATCTTGCTGGTGCTCAATTGAATTGGTCTGCAACAATGATTACAGTCGGTGGGTGCTACATGTCAAACTAACAACCAGCATACATCTGCAGGAAAAATGAAAATCTTAGTGTCAAAGTTAAGAACACCACAATCTGTAACATAAAATGTCACTGAACTCTCATTGTTTATTTAGGTTTTACACATGTTTAATTAAGCATATCGTTGAGGTGTTGGCAGACTATTACTTGTGACGTGAATCCAATCACACAGTTACGTGGACGGAGGATTCTCAAAACCACAGATTAAGAGAAGCAGTTGCATCCAAATGAGGACAGCTCCTTGTTGAATTAATTTATCGGAAATCAGCTAAATAATGATACTGGTAATTGTAAAAAGAATAAAAATCAGATCTGGTAATGGAAAACACATAGCTTCTTATTCTGCAGTTGTATCATAGGAGAATTGTCAACAAAATTGTTAATACTTGAAAAATATCCATATATCCTCCTTCAGCAAGATTATAGTGTGTTATACATTTTTTATTCATTGTTTATATGCTGCTTATGAATGCTAAATCAGGGAGGTAACATTAAAGCATCTATTGTCTTAACATCATCATTTTTAAATGGAACACCACGGTGTATGGGATATTCTTCCAATTACATGAAGTGATTGCATCTTATTGTGTGTAACGCTGTGGGTAAAATACAGGATTAGGCAGGTAGATATCTCTGGGTTAGGCTTTAATGAAGGACACACTGCTTCTCGTATTGACCCCAAAATCTGGGAATGTATTTCTTATTTTATTGATATTGAATGAAGAAATGTATTATTAAATGGTCTCATTGTGCTCCTGTTCAGGATTTTCTGCCAGCCTCTCACTGCACACTGTATAAATACAGAGGAGGAGATGAGGGAACATGTCTGGAGCAACTGACAGCACTTTAAAGGGAAATTATGAGCAATGGTTGCAACGTTAACCATCTGAGTTTTCTCACTTCTTGAGATTTATTTTGAGGGGGGCAAGAATGCATTTTTTTAATTATATAATATCACAGCTTTTTTCTTTGTGCTGTATTGACTTGAATATGTGCATTTTAACGGGCGAGATGCCTTTTAGACTCCATTTGTGTGACATAGTAAAAGCGACAAAGTTCCGCAGCACTGCTTTACGAATCTTGCTTCATTTTTAGAAGCATAATATTTAGCTTTGGGCATTAACATGCCCGTATTATAACTGAAATTATTATTATTATCGTTGTACATTACGAGCATTAAACCCTGCCATAATGGATTCACCTCCTTGCAAGAAACAGGCAATAATCACCTCTCTAATATCCAAACGGCTGCTGTTGGCACCTACTTCATTCTTAATATAGGAATCTGGCTGTACGATCCTGGCTGTATCTGTGCGTCTCAGTGTGAGGGACGCATTTCAAAATAGGTCGTCGCTAATCCCCCCTTTAAAAATGAACATTCGCCTGCCGAGCACCCATTTGAAAGAGAGAGAAAATATAGAAGCAAGGAAGAAAGAAAAGACAATGAATTATGGATAAGTTTTAAGAGCGATATTGCTCCCTGGCCTCCTCACTGTTTTTCTTTTTTTTTTTTTCCCTCTCCCCTCTCGCTCTCTGTTTCTCTGTGTCCTCTGCCTCCTCTTAAATCGATACTGGCTGACTGTCATGGGTCAGTGGCCTGTATGCATCAGGCTGGACTGCTACAGAGGAGCGCTGTGTCTCCCAGGGCTCTCTGTGGAGGTGATAACTCGTTGCTATCTCAAACCTCTCTTTAAGGGACACCCGCTTTCAATTTAACTCCAATATCCACCTCAGATTGACTTGGGATGACACAAAGCAAAAAGAATATATATGATCACCATTTCTCCTGGACCAAAGTGAGCGTGCCTAAATACCTGCGGCCGTATCTTTGCATAGATTGAAACGATGAAACTACATTGTACCTAAAGATGATATCGATTACTTTATATAGGGTCATTTATAAAAGGTGCAATTTAACTGACCTTTTGTAAAAACCTTGCCCCACTTAGCTGTAGCTGTGGTTACTGAGCTTTTTATCCTTGCACAGTAGTACTTCTTACTATTGTTCACCGCAATATTTTTTATTAATCTGAAAAAAATGGGCTTTTCATTTCTAGCCAGCAACTACTTAATGTTTTCACTGTTGCTGGCAGATTTTGCAAACTTCTTGCTCGGTAGGCAAATGCTAGTTTCAGGAATCAGCTGACTTTCAAGTTTTTACAGATTGCTTGTATCCGAGTCTCACGGTTATGTCATGGAAATAGATGTTGTAAATAAGGAAACAGTGTTGTTCTTGCATTGCCATGTAGACCTACATAGTTCAGATGTCACGTGTGCAGATGCATGTATGAGATGTTGTGTTTATGCTTTATTATTTCTGTTTTCAGTTTTAATGCTACAAAAGAAAACGCTATCAGGATGAGGACGAACTAAGGGGGTTGATGGAATGTAACACCATCTTAGATACGTTTGATTCGGGTTGCTATCGTTAGCTAAAGCCTGAAACAGCAGCATAATTGACAGACTACTGAACAGTCAACGTAATACTACAAAGTGTAGTTGTTGTTTTTTTTCATATTTTGTAGCCAGAAATGACACGAAGCATAGAATGAAATACTAGTTGATGTTGGAAGTAGAGCTTGCTTACTGCTGAAGCTGTGTTCCTATTCAAGGGCTTCATCCTTCAAGGGACACGACCTCTAAAGGCCACGCTTTTGAAGGATGCCAAGGTTGAACTGTTAAATGAGTAAATCCGATGTGCGGTGGACTTCGTATTTGCGTCGGCAGCTGTTCCTGCCCTTGCCCTTGCGTCTTGAAATGCCACTCTTGAAGCCTAACAACCGTGATGAAGCCGACAGTCGGGAGGAAAGCGAGGACTTTAGTCGTTTTGGCGAGATGGAGATGGAAATTTGGATTTTTGTGTTTTGTTTGAACATATACTGTTGAAATATGTACATTTAAAAGTCGTAAAGAAACCAACCATCACCAGCATGCAGTAGGTCTTGGGATAGGTTGTGCTTGTTGCCTGAGAAAAAAATGCTCCATGTCTACATTTTAAAGAACCTTTAAAATCGGAGCGCCTTTGTTGCGCTGCTGTGACGCATCTAGTCTTTAAATGCAGCCTTAAGCCTTGATTATACTCCGATATGGACACCCACTGACACATATTCATTGCTATTATACTGCTTTTCTAAGAAGTCCACTTGGAAGACACTGCTGTATACATGCACAGTATTTCACAACTACATATTCTGCGCGAACAAACTCCTGCCACGTATGCACATAATGCCCTTGCAGTGGAAGCAGCGAACCCTTGTATACTGGAGCACACAGAAAAAGGGATGCAGCTCTTGAATTGGGACACAGCATGAATATATCAATGCAGTTAACTGAACACGCTAAGATTTGCAGCTTACGCTAGAGTAGATAAAACATTCCTTCGATTTTTTTTCCTCTCTTGTTTTTTTTTTCTTGATTTTGCAGGAGATTAAAAAGAAACCACCATCCAAACTTACTATACACAGACTCTGTTTCACTTGCTTTTACTATTCTCCACAGAAATTCAAAGCTTAACAGCAAAAGGTGTAAAATCAGAACCAAAGCAGCTGCACTTCACAGACAAACAAAATGAGAGAGAACTCATCTTCCTTGAGAATATAAGCAATTCTCGTCATATTTCAAATCAGACAGACTATGTGTTTCGCCGCGGTGTGTGTGTCTAGCCACAGGCTTCCTCGCACTCCAAGTCCAATTACCTGTGTTAAGGCCACATCTGAGACAGGGGATTACAGCATATTATTCTAGCACAAACAACAGTCTCTCTGCCCACCAACCTGCAGGCAGCCAGACACAAGCTACTGAAGAAGGTGTGAGAGGTGTTACATTAGCACCTGGATGTGCAAACAGCAGACTACTGACCTTTTACCGGTGACTGATACACTACCTGGAAAACTTGTTCGCCTCCTGTAGATTCTTACGCTGCCCTCAACTCTTCTCAATATCTTTCCACCCCTGCCTCTCACTTTCTTTGCCCTTTTTTCGTCTTTCTTTGTCTGATGTTTTGTGTTTTTTTTTTTTTTGCTCCTACATCGTGCTTTTATTTCATCCTCTGCCGTATCTATTAAAGCGCTCTCCACAGAACCATAGCCTGTCTGACTTTTTCCTCTCAATTTTTTGACAGTTGATACTTTTACCAGAGGATGTTAGTCAAGATGTCACCTCTTTCACTTGACTTGTTGTCACCACTTGAAATTCTCCCTTTAAAACGACGGTGATGCAAAAGTGCTCTGTTTAACTTCCTCGAGGCACCTCCTGTTCCCCAGAAAGGCCCCGAAAATATGTTCCTTGCACCACGACACCTTTACCGAGAGTGATCTGTCACCGCAATTCTCAAACCATGATTTTTAAACCCCTTCATTTTTTACTATTACATTTTTGTCATGTACCAGCTACCATGCCTGTACAAATTGCTGCGGCTGAACATCCGTGAGACACACAACTTCCTTCAAGTCACCTGCCAGGGGCTCTAATTAGACTGATAAGCAGTGCAACTGGAATCAGCTCTTCCTGGTAATCAGCCCCACGGAGCCCAGACAGACGGCTAAATGAGGAGGAGATGAGCCATGCAGCCCAACAGGTGTCCTTAAAAAGACAGGGAGGTGTGCTTATACAGTCTTCTCTTTCCCTCTCTAACTACTTGAGGGTTGAGTCGCAGGAGAGGCTGGAACATATAGAGAGATTTTCCAGTTATTTATTAAATTAATCCAGGCAACAAAAAAAAAAAACAACAGTATGTTGGCGCTTCTGTGGTGTATAGATTTAATCATCACGCTGGGACTCTGAACCACTGCTTCGCTTTTTTAAAAGGAATTGTTTGAGAAATTCTGCAGCAACATGATTGATTCCTAGTTGGGGGGTAGAGGAACGATGCGATAGCAAACACACTAGTCAAACAGTGTATTTTGATTTTCGAACTGCGCCCTGTCCTGAATACATTTCTCGCGTTGCAGTCACAGCTGCTCTGCTTTAGACATATAATAATGATTATCACATTTTGTCCTGAAGCAAAATAGTAATAAAAAAAAAGAAAAAAAAACCGAGCCCAGTGACACATCAGGCAGACTGAATGCAAAATGATATCAGAACTAATAAAATCTCTGAAGGGAAATGTCATATTTCTCATTTTGACACCTGCGTGAGACTGTTGTGTTACACTTTCATTTTGCACCCACCACTCCCAGCTGTACACAGGAAAGCAGCATGGTGAGATTAACACTGCGATCTGAGGAGCAGCCAGGATGCTTCACAGAGACGAGAGGGAGAGGCGGGCAGATAGGACGCTGCTCTCGGTTGCTTTATCCACTCTCTGAGGGAAGATGTCCACTAACATCTGTGGACGTGGCTGGAGGGATTTACTTAAAGGCCGCTGGCAGCAAATGTGTTCACTTTGACATTAACCTCCTCTAGCTTAAAGCATCTTGACTACTTCAGTGCAAAGAAGAAAAAAAAAGGAAGGCTCGGAAATTTAATCTAGATGCTCAGACGGCACATTAGTTGGAACGGCGGGGCTGAAATTGTTTGAAAAGGGACAAAACAGAAGCTTTGTATTCTTATGCCGTTGGCTTGATGAATTTACACTTTATGCTCACTGTCAGGACAACATTAGCAGCTCAGCATATATTGCAGTCTGATTTAGGATCCATTTTGGATTGTTGTTTTAGATTGGGTTAGAAAATGGTGGCATCTCCCTGATTTCATGCTGTCACATCCATTCAGCGGGAGTGCAGCCCTTTATCCTGAAATAAAAAACAGGACATTAAAGCAAAAATAGTCACTTCAAGTAAAGTTCAAACAAATATAAAACAATGTCTGTTAATTGATTAGTTTATCGATGGAAATTTAATCAGCTTGTCGTTATTTTCTTAAGCAAAAATGTCAAACGTACTCCGGTCCCAGCCTCTAAATTCCCCTTTCTGGCTTTCGTGAACTGAATCTTTGGCCCTCGTCTTAGATAAACAAGTCTGAATGTACAGAAGATGGATTGGGAATGAATTAAGATCTGATCATCCTATCTGTAGATGGTGTGAGCCACATTCTTTTAACTTCGAATATGTCCAGGGCCACACTGAAGGGCCGTCTACTCAATCGACATCCTCTACATAAGCGACGGTACTCGTTCGCACGCCCATAGAATTATATTAAAGCACAACAACAGGAAAAAAGGTGATTTCTTGTTCTCTTCTTCTTATAATTTCCAGCAGACTAGAGGAACTAAATTGTTGCCTCCCACCAGGAAAATACAACAATGTGTTTGGAAACAGAAATGATGTACATATTTATTAGAGCAGGGAGGTGAGATGCAATCACAAGTAATCACTTGAGACACATGTGCAGATGCATTCTAATACCAGGTGTGAAGTGATGGATGTTAAGCTGTGCACTTGTGATCAGATTACCTAAGACCTGCTACCGAAAGCATTGCCTTCAGTTTGGTGGGGGGAATTTATCTACTTTTTCAGACACTTTATGGACTGAATTATGAACTAATCCTTTGACAAAGCAATCAGCTGATTAATTGATTATAGAGGCAATCAAGAGTTGCACCCAGTATCAGTCATCAACTATTAAAGACTTTGGTTTTAGAGAGTATGTAAATGTATTCTTAGCATCTCAGCCGACAATCACAATCACAAATTTACCCTTAATGCATGTCTTTGGATTGTGGAGGAAACTATGTTGTCCAGGAAAACACACGTATGTTTTCTGATCTTATTAACAGGACAGTACTGTTTGCAAAATACATCCATTTTATAATCTATGACTACATTATGGTTCAGGTTTGGTTAGGTTTCTTTATAACAGCAAGTTGCGCAGCTTGGATTAGGGGAAGATCATGATTTCAATTATGGTTATTGAGGTTAAAGTAGCTTTGACACTGTGGTTATGATAACTACTTAGTTAGAGATGAAATAGTAAACAAACTCCAGTTTCCCACTTTGGGTCGTCTGATGTTTGGTCAACCTTTCCATCCACCCCAACCTCCTCCCTCAGTAGACTTTGTGGCTCTATAATAATGTCACCTGACTTCATCTTTTGCTTCTAGTGATTAATTGCACTTCCTACGGTGCTAGAGGACTCAACAACTGAACGTAAATCTGTTGTTTTTGTGTGTAAAATGACTCATTTTTGTTCATTTAAGGTGGTTGTATGACTTGAATAGAGGTTTATGTCAGTTTTTTATGACTAATATTAAAGTAGTTGTAAAGAATATGTGCATCGCTGTAACATTACCTTTATTTGCAGAAAAGCCTGGATTGTTTAGATTGAACAGCTGGAGATCATGTTCCTGTGGCTTCAGCATATTAATGCGTGAATGTGTCACGGTCGTGGTGGTAATCTGTGTCCTTGAACCAGTGGTATGAACGTACTGCATGTGCTGACGTTCTCCGTCGTCTATAGATTGTTTGATGATAGGTCTTGTTTTCCGATCAGATCCACTTGATTACCATCAGAGAGCAGAATCTCCCCTCCACCAACCTCTGCTCACTCCACCACGTCTCCCGTCCTCTCCCTCATATTCCTGACTTGAGTGATGGCGTTTGTGATTCCTAATGACAGTCGGAACAAATCTACGGTAATGAGGTCACATTGGGTTTTTTTTTTTTTTCCTTTCTCTGAAATCACCCTTCACAGCTCCGTACAGTCAACCTGTTTCTGAAACTCAGACTGGGCCCTGCATCCGAGCTCCAGTGAACCAGCATGAAGCAGATCAATTGCTTCCTTGAGAAGGCCTCCCTGTAGCCAAAATGGACACCCTGTTCATCTGAGCATGTCTGGGTTCCCCCCCCCCAATATTCAGGAATTATCGCTTGACTCACTGGAGCTCATATCCTGCCCTCATGTTAATGCAGCCTCCCATTTCCAAACTCTGCCTTATGACGGCTTTAGCATATTTACTGACTTATTTGGGCTCTACTTCTGGGTGTATTTGCACACTTCTTAGCCGTCTCACCTGTGATAATGCATTTATCTATAACAGAACACAGAAGAGGTATGTGTACATGCTTGCATGAACACTCACATCCACATAATGATGTGTGTTTCTCCTGGCTTGAGCAGGATGTCTGCACCAACACATCATTACGATTCGTTCGAGCCATTAGCCTGTGGAGAGAGAATTGTGGATGAAAAGCACAACCGCGCGCACAGCCGTATGTGTGCGTATGTGTGTGTGTGTGTGTGAATATGTACAGTATGTGTACTCGGGGGTGTGCAAAGTGCCCTCTTGTGCGTTGGTGTGCATACTCGATGTGTGTGTGTGCTCAGTGATGTGGTTAGTAATGTGGAGACCTGCAGGAGACGGTCCGTGGAGAGAGCCTGCAGGATAATTGCTGCCACAGTGACAGGTAGGGCTGTCTCTGTCAGAGTTCCCTCAGTGGGGAAGCAGAGGAAGAGTCTGTGTGTGTCTGTGTGTGCAGCTCGGTGTGTCAGCTTCCCTTCTTCCAATGAGCATTTCCCCAGTAGGCTCCCTTCAGACAGTGGCAGACTTCCAGATGTTTTCATCTTGTATCGCACAAACATCCAAGAAGAGACATTAAGCATCATTTAATCATTTGGATGGAAATTTTTATCCAAGAAAAGACCTCTCAGTGATGCACTAAGCTATCACAAATAGAATAAGCATCGTTTACAAAGCGTTGTATTCTGGATGCATAAAGACCATTCACTTGTTGAGGTTTCCCACAAGATTCGCATTAAATGGTTTTTATGCAATGCTTTGCCGACAGCAAGACTGCCGGCTTGTGTTATTGGAAAAGGTCATCCAAAGACTCAGCAGCGTGACTCCGTAGCATGCTGGACCTCTGATGACCATGATTACTTCAGATGTGCATTGTTTACCTCATCACTCTCCGTAATCCGCAAACCTATTCGTTCTTTTTGAGCGATTGTCAGCTGTGATTTGTGTCGCGTATGTCACACATCTGCAGATTGTCATTTCTGAAAGGCAGCGTAAACGATCCGAACGTGTCCCGGTGAGAATGCAGAGTGACATCCGTGGGGTTTCTCCCACATCTGGAGGTGTCTGCTATCCAAGTCATTTGCCAGCGCTGCTTCTGTTCCCGTGGTCTCCTGCAGTCCGTGAAGAATTGGTGTCAGCACCTATCAAAGGCAAAATGCCTATTCTACACAGAGTGTCAGAGCAGCCACAATCTATTAATCAAGCAGCCTGCAAAGAAACAGATATTATGTATGTGTGTGTCTGGAGCTCTGTTTGTGTGCGTCTGTGCAGGAGACTCATCTAGGTGTATTATGCTGCCAGTTTTAAAAGGGGTCTCTAATAGGGGAGGATGCAATTATAAATTTGTCATGTGTATCCTGTTTGAAAAAGGAAGGGGCCGGTAAAGTGTTTGATACTAAAGGCCACAGCAGGGTCTGTAGCGGACACAAAACGCATGCTGATTACACGACTCCAGCCATTACAGAAGCTGAAACCAGGCAGCACACTTCATCCCTCACTCTTTTTTTTTGTCTTTTAATATCACCTGTAATGTGTCAACCAGAAAACAGGTTTTGGCAAACGCTTTGGTTTTGTGATATGCAGCATTCTGCAGCAGAGTTCACGAGCTGCATTCAGGCAGATAGCAAAGGGTCCTGGTGTGTTGATTTAGGCTGAATAACAGCAGTTGGTTTGTTGGGGAGCATTGTTGGCTTATCCACAGGAAACGATCGATCAGGGTGAATAAACAGTGAGCCAGCCAGGACCCCCCGCTGTTCGCAGCAGGGGTCCGACCATGTGACAGACACGCTGGTATATGATTGGCACTGCTGATTGGACATGATGTCATGGGTATCGTCATGTTGGGTTTGTTGAGAGAGAGAGAGGAGAGGACTTATTTTCTTTTCTGTCAAATGATTTGGCTCTTTTTAACTCCATGTATTAACTATTATATTAAATTATGTTTAATCTAATTAGATTTTTTTAGGTGAGCAACCAGTATTAAAGAGTAAATTGGTATATAGCCAGAGTGCTGTGGCAAGATACATTAATCAGTGCAGAAATAATTAGTCAATTGACAGAAAATTAATGAACTACAATTTTGCTAAATGATTAGTCTTGTAAAGGTTTTTCATCAAACAAAAAATTCCCTGCTTCCAGCTCTTTAAATGTGTAGATGTGGTTCCTTTTGCTCTGTTTTATATAATTTGCTGATTATTTTCATTCAGTTGCTTACTGTATAAAATGAACCAACCCAAACCACGTAATACAACTGGAAATATCAACAAACATTCACATCTGAGAAACCCACAGGCACCGATTTTTTGCTCAGAAAGTACTTAGACGGTACATTTATTATCAAAAAATAGTTGTAATTTGTTTTCTGTTGATCGACAATCAAATAATAGTTTAATCATTTCAGCTGTAAAGTGAATCATTTTGGTGTTTTTCTGACTGTCAGACAAAACAAGCAATTTGAAGACACCTTTGTTCTGGGGAATTTTGATTGCCATTTTTCAAATTTCCTGACTACTTATAACATGAAAAAATTAATCAAGTCTTTTGTTAAATGGGGGGGAAAAAAAGAACTGACAGATCAGTCTGGATTAAAAACGATTCTTTCTTTCTCTTGCATCTTCTCTGCTGCACCTCTTGTGATGATGTTGGTGTTAATTGTAGCTTGATCACATATTAGCACATAATCATGTCACACAGTCGAGGCTTTCTGCGTTTAAAGAGCTTGTTTTTGTCATTTTATTTTTCACTTTACCTGTCCATTTTGTTTCATTTGAAGGTTTGTTCCGAGGTCCTTTGATTTGGCGTCTTGATTTTTATAAGCCAAAGAGCAAAAGCTGCAAATGATACGCATGAACAAGGAGAAGCAGAACAGAGGAGAGAAAAATAGTGTGTGTGCTCCAATGTATTAAGTTATTTACAGGATGTTTGTGTCTCCTGTACAGTATTCTTTTTGTTAAATTTCACAGAAGCTGCATAGGAGGTGAAAAAAAAAAAAGAAAAGAAGATGAACAAATAAGCTTTATCGAAGCGACAACAATATCTCCAAACTGATTTACATTTTGATAAGCATCAGCGTGCAGACGTCGGATGTAAAGGGGTCACATACATGTTATATATCATGCATGTAATGAATACGTTGCTGCTGCTCGGAAGTCGGCGCCGCGGCTCCTCATACGCCGAATATTATTGTTTTTGTTTCCCGCCCAGGATTTTGACTGAAAAATGGGTTGCCATGCATCTTATCTGTCAGGGGGATCAGGTGCATCTCCCCTCTCTCTCTTTTTTCCTCCCCTCCCTTGCCTCCCTCCCTGCTCCTCCTCTCTCCAGCCTCCACCTCTGATAGGTAGAGACAGCCATCATATGTGCAAGGGGGGGAAAGTGATGGGCGGAATGGCAGCTTTAATATCGGAGCGATTGCCTGCTGATAAGGCTAACGGCTGTGGAGAGGCGTGAGCGTCAACCCTCCTCCGCAATAAACACTTTCATTTTGTTTGGTTGGAGTGACGGATGGAGTGATGGAAGTGGTGAATATAGAAGACCTGAGGAACAGACGAGGGAGGGGGGGGGGGCCCCAGATAGATGGAATGGATATGGATGTTATTCAATATTAACAGATCAATCAGAGGGTGGTGAAATATGCATTTTGTCAACTATATACCCCCATTTGGCCAAAGAGGCTACATAACCGTCATGTGACACTGCCGGCTGCTGTGCTGTGTGTAGAAATACACAATGCTTACAGCCTACACTGGGTGATTTGTCTCCTGATGCTGAATTTATATTGCTTCTAACAATAACAACCCTGTCGTATATCAGAAAAATGAATATATATATTCATGACTTTAAGCTCTGATGACTTCATGATAATCATTTCTGAACTGCTATTAGAATCTATGATGAGGAGCGCACAATTGCTTCAGTTTCCAGCATATGGCGGAGAAAAGCAACATTTTAATCAAATTATATCTCGCCACTAGATAATTTTTGTTGAGCGCATATGCTGCAGAGCAATTTAAAGGTCGTATAAAATCAAGCTTAAATGTGTACTTGGCTGTTTTTTTGTTTTTTCCTTCCTTCTATATTTCCTTCATTAGTGTGCGTGTCAAGGAAAGCCAGCAATATTCTCCGTCATCCTTTAGGCTGATGATTGAAATGGCCTTTTCCTCCTCTTCAACAAGTCCTTGATGAGTTTTTGAAGTATTTCTCTGTTCGTCGTGTTCACCTGGCTGAAGTGTCTGATGCTTAACGGGGAGACAGCGATCAAATCAAAGCACGTTCCCTCGTGCATTTGTAATATTTGATAACACGAGTGCAGTTTTTGAAATAGAAAAATGTCCTTTGGCAGAAGCTCAAATAATTCAGGGGATGGAGGCTAAAATGTTTAGCGGCTGTAATATATTTAGCGTACATAAAGCAGCGTTGCATGTGAATGAGCCTCTTTAAACAGCTAATTTGAAGCTAGAGTTGTAAAGAGTGCAGCCCTCCTTGATTTAGTGACAACTGTGGTTACTGGTGTTTACAAGAGAGCGGTTTAATACGACAGTGCACCTTGAACAAGCTGTAGAGAAGAGCAACTAGTGTCTCAGTTCACAGTGCAGCCAAACAAACCTGCAGTGAAAAATAATCGCAACTAGGATGTGACTTTATGTAAAGTAAAGTTGGTTACCCTTCGGATTAACCTCACTGTAGCAGCGCCCTCTTGTTCTTTTATTTATTTTGCAAAAGTTAAAAAGATCTGCTGTTGAAAAACTTTAAATCCAACTGAGTTTAAAAACGACTACATAGAAAGATATTTACAAAAAGGAGAATACATTGGCGATTGCTAAAAAGATGCAGACTCATAACTGTCGCAGAAATAGGGTTTGATTTTATGAAAACCTTGAAAATGATGACTTCAACAGTAGGCAGCTCCTATTTTCTAAATAGTCACCTCCTCTTGGATTGATTTCAGATCGTCCCAGGCAGTTTTCATTTTTATATTATCCATTAAAACTGTTCCCCTTGAGTATAATTTCAATGAAAGGCACATGAAAATGGGGCACATTTGAACACACATGAAAACCCTTTTGGCTTTACTGAGCTTTTTTTTTTTTTTTTTTTTTTTTCTCCACCTGCTGAACATTAGATGATTTGGCTCAATATGACTTGGATATCAAAAAGATCAAATGAGCAGCAGGGATCAGATCTCGATATTAGAAATCACACTAGATAGACTCAGACAATGCCTATTAAAATGACTGGAGGAGGCTCTCTGAAATGAGACCTGACATCTCTTTTCCACAGTCTGTCAGGAGTATTTGGTGGCTAATTTGAAGCCTACAAAATCTGTGCGTGTGTCTACGAGGAAAAAGAGACGGAGAAGTGAGCTCCAGTGGGAGGTTAATATAAGGGGTGACCAAAAAGAGATGCTGTAGGCTGTTATCTGTACAGTCAGGGGGAGAACAAGCAATCCATTGGCTGGATCCTCACAGCAGCCCAGATCCATCCAGTCGCCGGCTAATGAGCTTGGCAAGTACACTGTATTTACATTTAAAGTGGCTGTTGTGGGACTGTCCTTCCCCTCAGGTTGATTGGAGAGTTTTTAGCTTTGATTCACAAGTAAATACTGACCTTCAGGCTTCTTTGGTTTCACCACAAGACGGTTAATGTCAGCTTGTCAGTCAAACCTGAGCTGCAGCCGCTGTGACGCGTCTATGTGTTGATTCCTGGCTAATCTTTCGTAGTTTGACTCATGATGTGTTGCGACCCCAGAGGGGTCTCATTAGGACCAAAACGTTGCGTGACCTTTAAGAAGCCTCGCCTCCCCCCCACCACCTACGCCCTCACCCAGCTGGGCCCAATTACCTCGCTCATTACCCCCCTCCTAAACAGCACCAGGACCGAGCAGGTACTGTAGCTATCTATGGAGAGCCAATATGTCTGTGACTAAATACAGGGGTGGCAACATGAAATGAAAATGAGTTTCATCTTGGAGACATGCCAGTGGAAGACTTTTCTCCTCTCGCTAATGGCAGAAGATTTTCTTTTTTTTTTCTCTTTTTTTTCCCCCCCCTCTGTCTTCCTCTTTTATGTGGCACTCTTCTTCAGAGACTTTGAATGTATATTTGACCTTTCCAGCTCTTTCTTTATGCTCCTTTTAGCCATCCGTCAGAAACCCCTGGCTGACACCTAAAATATAAGTTGTCCCCTCTGCTGCCATGTTGATGAGATGATAGGATGATCAGTGTTTGCAGGATCCTTAATAACCAGAAAGAGAAAAGGCGACAGAGGAAGAGCGAGGGCGATGGATGATTATCCTAAAAGTAGCGTGCTTAATTAGATAGAATTCTGCATACATTGTGGACTGAGTGGAATCACTGGGATAGATTAAAATACTAATTAAACAGGCCCTTGCCGAATTTGGAGTGTGAGGTGGGGTTCAGCTCTTCAGGGTCATTTGCATAGCCTTCATCTGGGGAAATGGGATTTAAAGGACCTGCTCTCTTTCTCTTCCTCCCTTTAACTCTCACTCTTTTCCCTTTTCCCCATTACCAATCACATTCACATGCTAACATACTCAATTAAAATTATGCTCCATTTTTTCCTTTCACTTTATAATTTGGCATAATCTATTAAGGCCCCTTTGATTTTGTTTTCCAACATAAATGTTTCCATCAAAGTGAGGAAGGGACATTAGGCGCAGGGAGGAGGAAAAAAAGTCGGCGAAATGTGTGATCTTGAGCGATGGATATTTAACATTGCCTCACTTTAGTTTGATTTGCATGAGAATATCCTTCGTGAACAAAGCTTTGGAAATAGCATGCCATATTTGATTAGATCAGTAGATCTGAGGATCAAACTCGGGTGGTGTATTAATTACTGCAAGAACAAAGGCAGGAGCTCAAGTTATTGTGTGCTGTGAATCTACAAGCACTTCATCTGCTTTCTGGTAATCTTCAGTACGCCTCGCTCGATGTGTGTGAGGGCAACGATACGTTTTTACTGGTAAACTTTTTTGTGCATTTATTTTTAACCAGCTCCTGGATCACAACATCTGACCACATTTTAAATCATTTTAAGTTCATTCAGCTTGGAAATATGGCTTTCTCTGCTGCTTTAAAAATGTGAGTTAACTGCACTTTGGTTGGTTTACTTCGTCCAAAATCATCTTATGAGTTGTGGGAGAGTGTAGAACCAGCTAAGTTAAGTTAAGTGACCTTGAGAAAACAAGTTCAAGATATTAAGTTGAATCCATTTGTCACACAGACAGTTGTTTTAGACAGACTGACTTTTCTTTTACATATTCTAAGTTTAAAGAGTTTCTTCTTCATCAACTTACAGCAGCAGCCATTCAAGCTATTTTTTTTTTACCAGTTTCAGTAGAAAGACTATCTGTGAAGCTGCTCCCAATTACAATGAGATAAATTATAAATCTACGAGTGTAGGGACTGAATTCATTACTAATCTTTGTCGTGGTTCGAATTTCTTTTTGGTTATTATGAAAAGAAACAACCATAACTTATTTCAACATGTATTAAAGACACACAGAAAGTTTCCACGATGTCTGTTTTCTCAAGCTACGAAAACAAGAGTCTCTGGAGAGCTTTAATTCTTTAACAGTGCATCCTGGAAAGTCTGTTTGTATGCTAGTTTCTTTAAAAAAAAACTAATTTATTGACTTGAGGTAACTTTCAGGTGTTCATTCAGTCAATTAGTCATTTAAGTCAAAATGTCTCAAGTGATGAAAAGTTGTTTTTAAGCTCTAAAGTGGGCTTCAAATACAAATGAAACAGTTAAGCTCAATTACTAGAAATTAGAAGAAAAAAGGAAAACATTACGTAAACTATAAAAGGAAGTCGATTTGACTAAATTCCTTTATGATGTTTTCCAGAGCACCACTTGATCTATTATTAGACAGATCGCCTTTGATTCTTCTTACAGATATTCATGGTCTCCATTGGATGAATCCTACAGACTTTGGTGATTTCCTGCCAAAACCAATAAATGGAACGCCTTGAAATTTGCTACACATAATCACGCCACCCTCAGGATTAATTGTAAAAATATTTGGTGATTGCCAAACTTTTCATGTAATGCTGTCATCAGGCCACAACTTCTGTTTTTTTCAGTGCTTTAATTTGTGACCTAATAGCTGCAAACTAGCATACATGTGTGTTAAGCTGAGACGATGACCATTATACCTGCCAAAGCTTCATTTATTATACTTCTGCAAAAAGTAGTCACGCATCATGCTAATAAATGTAAGCTCCATTTTCTAGGGAAATACACTGGAAATGTCAAAAACTGTGATTGGTCAGTAGTTTCTTAAGGCTTCCGCGAGTGAGGGCAACATACGCAAGGTGTAAAAAGGCTCAGATTTTCTTTTGCTTTTCAGTAATCAATGGCGACACAATCCATATATGACTCAAAGCAGGGTGGTGGCATGAAATAAAATCTAGCAAAGCCATGTCTTCTGAATCCACATACCTCCATCACAGCCAATGAAAGACCTTAAACGCTGTCCCATATTCAGTAATGAAACTAGTTGGTTTCTTTCCACCATCGCTGTACCATAAACACAGTTGCTTCTGATAATACAGGTAAATCAAGTTTGATACGTTAATCTGGTGTTATGAAACTGCACTATGAATCAGAACCTACAGCAGGACTCCATTGCAACCATTTTTGTCGAGCACAGCCTCACAGATCCACAGAGACTCTCTGTCTCCTTACCTATTACAGACCTACTAACCACCATTTCTTCAAAAGAGCCACCACACACTACTGTATACTCCTCAAAAAAATGTCTTGCCTCTCCTATTGACGAATATTTTCTCTGTGTGTGTGTGTGTGTGTGTGTGTGTGTGTAGGCTGGACATTTTCTATGACCAGTTTGACATCTGACTCAGGCTGATACATCCCCTGCATCATTCTCAGTTTCACTGACCACTTGTTCTGCCTCAGGAACTGAAAAATCTGCTACTTTGTCATCCACTGCTCATACTCAACACCTCCTCTGCTTTTGTCTCCCCGTGCAGTCCAACAGAAGCAGCAGCTGGAGAAGGAGACAGGCCTGAAGATAGTGGAGGCCGGAGTGAGTGATGTAAGTAAAACTCACTAAAAATATCTGTTGTTCAGCTCGGTGCGGTTAAAAAAAAAAAAAAAAAAAAAGAGTGAGAGTGGGTGCGCTTGTAATTGTATGCATCTTTTGTGTTTGAAACAGGAATAACTCTGTGATTTCAACTTGTCTTGGCATCCGTATCACACCTGCAGCTTCAGTTGTGCAGCCAAACACTAATCTTGTGCAGCAATGAATTCCAAACACATACCCTTTTAAGTGCGCTGCTGTGATTACTGTCCCCCTCATTCATTTCCTTTAGGTCTCTAAGAGCTGTTGTCACCATGGTAAAATAAAAAACAACAAGACAAAAGCCCGATGCATTTGTGAAACTTAAAGTGAGTGTTGATCACCGCCTCCGAGCAACAATAACCAGATTATCTTGAGTGCTGTCACTTTGTAGGGAGCCCTGATGCTCCTGTGACATATTCATTGGAAAAAATTAAGAGGAGAGCAGGAGGACTCTCTGGATGATCCAGATGAAAGGAGAGTAAATGTGTATTTATTCAACACTGATAAATATTCATATGTATCAGAGGTAAGGATCTAATCAAGGACCCATTGATGCGTCATAGCCCTCCATACTTGCCTGGTAAATGAGTTTCTCTATGGAAATGAGACAGACAGCCTTAGACCCCTGAGCTGCCCTGATCATGAGGCATGCTGGGAGCTAAGTGGATGTGGCCTGTGCATCGCAGGACAGTTGCCAATGGCAACAACCGTCACACACTGTATAGACAAGATCATTTTCCTGTGTTAGTCCCGTCTATGCTGTCTCCCTTTTGGTGTCACTGCCTTTCTTTGCCCATCTGCCTCCCACTTATATCTTTTTTAGCTCCACATTTTCTCTCATCTCATTCCACATTGTGTCTTTATCACGTACTTCTCAATTATCTTCTGACTCATATTTTTTTTCTTTTTTCTTCACTGTGACTTTTGTCCTGTTCTTTGTCCGCCTCTCCTCGCCTCCTTTTCATTCATTTATTCCTTCTCAGACTGATTCCTGCGCTTAGCCAGCACCGGTACAGGACCGTGTTTGTCATATTGGGCCTATTTGTAGATAATTAGCCGCAATAATAGCCTCTCTGCAGGAGCACGGGTGAGGGAGGGATGGATGGAAAGAGGGAGGGAGGAAAGGAAGAATCTGTCTTCCACCTCATGGGGAGAAAATCTGCGCCAGACTGTGTTTGTAGAAATGCATGTTCAGGAAGCACGGCATTTACTGTACTACAAATAGTGAGCTGGCAAACTATAAATCCTGGAAACTCACTCCGAGGGTGTTTTATTAGCAACAGCTCTAATGTGGATGTGTTGATCTCACCAGTTTGTATCCAAGAAGTGGAGAGTTGAGGGTAAGTTGGGGGAAAATAGTAGCTTTTGACAGGAGAGCGTTTGGAGTGGGCTCTTCAAATACATTAGTTTAAAAGGTGTCAAACAAAAGCCTGCTTTCAGTAAATTTGCACTAAATTGACCACAGTTATGAGTGAATGCATGCTAGAGGTTGCAGAGAGGGTGTTCTTTAGTCTGCTTATTAGTGGCAGAAATAGAAATATGCTGGGTAAAATTGCTCTGTGGATCCATAAGAGGTGTGGAGCTGGAAATTAAGCAGTGCTACATATTTTTTTTTCCCTTTGGTATTTATTTTTTTTTCTCCCCTCAGCTTGTATAAAACCATCACAGTGGTTGGTATCATTAAGTCTTATCACTGACAACTCCCCCCCTCCTCCGTTTTTATTTAAGAGGTGACAAATGACAAAACAGCTTAGGAAGATGTCCAGATAGAGCGAACGTCAATAGCAGTAGATGCGGACGAGGATAAGCAAATGTCAAAGTGGGGGGAAGGAGACATCAATCAATAGGCTGAGCAATATCTACTGCATTATAGATCGGAGGGAAGTTGGCTTCCTAAAGAGAAAAAAACAGCAGAAAAATTACCACTTTGGATTTTTCTAATGTGATGTATGTGTGTGTGGGGGCATAAACAATGTGTTTTCTGAGTATCTTTCATATTAAAAGCTGTTTCCCCAAGTGGGGAGCTGCACTCCTGTGGAAACCCAACAGACAAATGGAGGTTTCCTCACAGCAATTTATGAGTCTGGAGACGTGTGAAAAAACTACGAAAAGAAAAAGAAGTGAAGTGGAAAGAAATTCATGGTTGATGTAGCTAACCGACCTCGCTGCCTGTGTTCGTACTGCACCGTACGTGGACAACGCATCCATGTTATTATTGAACACTTAGTACTCCAAGTGTCGAAAATAAACCGTGGCAGATCGTACCACGCACTGGCTCCTCCAACATCGGCGTTCCTTAAAGGCACAAAGCCCCGCGACCATCCATCCCTTGCTGCCACCACCACCACCACCTACCCCCCACCTCCCCCCCCTGCCTCCTTGTATCTTCTTCTACTTCTGAGTCACGCCCCAAGCTGGAGACAGCAACCGGGCACCGAGCAAAAGGGTTGCTTTCGCTGACGGCCATAGACACAGCATGACTGTTACCAGTAGGGAGCATTGAGGAGGAGAGGCGAGGGAATAAAAGGGAGGCTCAGAAAAAATAGTTTGCGAAAGGGAGGGGCATGTCGGTTAGATGTTTTCTGGAGGGAAAAAGACACAAAATATTCTGCAATCCTGTAAGGCCAAACAGCAAATCTAAAAGTTGAAAATAGTAGCTGCTAGTGTTGTGAAAAATTGAGTGACTGACCTTTAAATCTTAACGCTTGTGAGGTTGCACTTCTGAGCTTAAATATCTCTCAGTCAATTAGGGTCCTAATGACCACAAACTTGCTCCGTTAATTAAGGAGAGGAACTGTGCAGAAGCTTTTCTATAGGTTAAAAATCAAGCATTAAGAAAAGCAAGTATTTAACCGTTCTGACAGCCGAGATGTCAAACACTCATCCTGGCAGACTCCGTATCAACATTTTAAATATTCCCCAATATACCTGCTTAATTAGAATTTCTCTGAATGGTTACCATTACTGCCTAATGGCATGTAAAACACTGTGATAATGTTTTCCCAGTTTTCTGTTTCCTTCGTGCCAATATTTCCAAATAAACCGCACAAAGGATGCGTCTCCACATCCAGCCTGCCTACACGAGATGGTCCCCATGTGATTAAGTTGGTAGTTAAATTGAGATTCATTGACATTTTGACAGCGGTCTCATGTTCGAGATAACTCCAGCAAACTGCTTATGTGAAGAGGCACTCATTAAGCACAGAATTCCCAGAGCTGCATGTCAACTGATTATTCAACCACTAAATGTAAATCATATATGGCAGACGGGGAGTCTCTGCGCTGTGTATGTGCGCGTTGTTTATGTGTGTTGCATGTGCAAATGTACAGTGCTATTATTTGTGTGGCTGCAGCGTCTAGCCTTACTGTAAATGGTATTCATGGGGCTTAAGTGGGCACTTTTCCCCATTTTCAGCACACTCACATGATGTTTATCTACATTTTTACATTGTGTTCCATTTTATTTCTATTCTACAAGTCGGTGCAGGTGAGATCAAAATTGGGCCAGAATCCTGTTATGTCAGTGCGGAAGAACAATGGGAGAATGCCATGTTAGATTTCTAATCAAATGACAAAGTGCAGAGGCACAGAGGCAAAACTCATTTCAGAGAAAGGTCACATGTAATGATGACCCCTCGCAATGGATTTGAAGGTTTTCCTTCCAATATCCTGTGCAGGAATTAGAGCTACGTGACAAACTCACTCAACAAAATACTTTGTAATTGTTCAAATGTCCTCAATTTGAACACTTAGATGCGTGATTTCAAGTTCAAGTTAGGCCTGTTTTATACAGAATTTTAGACTTTACATTCAGCAAGAATGTTTTTAGTGAACCACTGAGTTATTATCTTTGTAGAAACATCTTTGCACATATGTTTAACACCTGGAGCTTAATTTATGCACTTCTTCCTGTTATACAGTGTGCACAGCAGCATGTCTTTAGAGATGGCAATCTAACAGTCAGTGTCAGCTCAACACTTTGATCCAGATTGTGATGTGTCCATGACTACAGAATGAATGGATTTAAAATGTACACAAACTTACAGATAAACATGGTGCCATTTGGTGATCCTATATTTCCTGTAGCCATCATGAAATTAGCGTAAAAACTAGCTACAATTTCTCTAGTGTGCAAATCGTTATTATTGCTTAACCATGATGGTGATACATACAACTGACATGTTAGCATTCTCACTGCAAGCATGTTAGCCTGTTGATGTTAGCAATTAGCGTAACATGCAGCACCTCATGTGGCTGCAGAGTCTAATCTGAATGTTCATGTTGTTTCTACCTACTTGTCTTGTGACATTATTTTTTGCAATACCCTTTGCACTTTTTAGCAACATGTGTCATTGAAAAAAAAGCAATGCACTACAGTAGAAACTTGTGCAACAAAGACTACATTTGTACAGTCACCTCTAATGCACTCGATGGCGTCCAATAACTTCATGTTCAGGGTTGATCACTTTAAATTTGCATTTTGTTTTGGCGGAACGCTTTTTCACATGAATATTTATTTCCCCCCCTCCTCTTTTTCTTTTTTTTGATGTTGTGTGCATGGTTATCAGGCAATATCAGTGCATTTTTCTCTCCTTTAATCTAACAAAGCCTGAATATTGTAGTATATTCCACTTAACAACAAATAGCATGTGCAGCCACCAGCGATTGCAATTCCTCCGAGCGAATGGGACAAATAATTTCAGACTTCAAAGGGAAACTACACTGACCATTTCCTACCAGAGAGAAGAGACGCGCGGGCTGAAATAAATAAATAACTGTGACAAGAGTTGTACAAATTGATCCTGTAACGGCATGGGCATATGCCTTACTTCAAAACATATTTTCCCCATGTTGGTTTTTCAAGCTGCAAGAATCACAAGATGCGAAAAATATATTTTTATGTTAATTTCGAGATCTTTTATTCTCATTTAGGCATGAATATGGCTCCTCAAAGGGAAAATGAGAGTGGCTTGGCTTGCACCGCTGGGCGTATGCTCTGCCCATCCTTGCGCTGTATAGCGTGTGCATTTGTATCAGCCAATCAATTCAACATTGGCCCTGGATTGCCTTTTCCACATTGACAACCTATCCAATCTCCCTCAGACACTGTAATAAACCCAAACAATAAAAAAAATTGCCGGCTATAAAAATTTCAACAGTGCAGGAAGGCCAATCTGGCTGTTTTAAAAGTGGCTAAAATGCCATTACTGTGGCAGATCTGGATGTGAAATGTCATATTGGAGCAGCCCCACTGTGCCTGCAGCCCCGAGTAACACTGCCTCTTTGGAGACTCCAGCTGCCTCCCACTGATGAAAGCCCGTCCAGCAGCTCCGTTTCTCAGCAACCTTTTACCATCACCTGACCTTTGGACTGCAGAAATGCCTTTGATACCATGCCATGCAGTTTGGTATTTGCCTCTCTCTATATCATGACGTGTGCTCTCCCTCGGGTAAGGGTGGACTTGTCTGTTTTTAATGAGTGTCAGAATGTAAAGTGTTTACTCTCCTACCTTTTGCTTCTTTTATGTTCCGCTGCCTTTGTTAAAGAGAGGTACGGTTTAGCGCGTATGGTCGACGGTGGTATTTTTACTCAGCTTGTTGAAGGGCAATTCTTCCACCTTTTGTAAGGCATTAAATGAGAGATTTTTCTTTTCTTTGTGGAGTACTCATGTCTTCTTGGAGGGAAAAAATCTCAAGGCCGAGGTGGCCTTGGAGGCATTATGGAGGTTTAGATCAAATTAAAGCAAAAATCCTGTAATGTGAACTGTTGCACTGTTATAAATAGTTTAGTCGATATAGCCTCACAACTATACACTCCTTGTTTCTTGCATGGAGTACTGCTAATGAATACATCCTTCATGAATTAATCTCGTTTTCTTGATCAACAGTTTGTTTTCTCTATGAAATATCAGAAAATTGGTGTTTAAATAGCTTGTTTTATCCACCCAAACCTCCAAAAGTCAAATGTGCTGAGTTCACGATCATACATGTGCATAAAATCCTCAGTTCTCAATAATGAACCGACCAATTATTTAATCGACTAAACATTAGCATATCATGTTAACAGCCAGAGTTTTGTCAGTTGATTGCTTGCTTTTTTAAAATCAGCACGTCCTGTTGGGTGGTTTGCTTTGCACGTTCGATTGTTGAAGGTACTGTCAGCGGAGGAATTTAAAAATCAGCCTCCTCTACAGTGGATTTCTCCCTTTATGTTTGTTAAATGTCAGAAGAAAATGGAGAGTCTAGAGGGAGAGAGAGAGAGAGAGAGCCCTTGAGATTTGACATGCTGACACAAAACCTGATGTTTACTATTGAAGCATTGGGTGCTGAAATAACAATAGTTTCACTAGTTGGTGCTTCAGTCTCATTATATCCAGGGTTGCCACATTGTTCAAAAAAAAAAAAAGTGAAAATCTGGTGCCAGAAAAATCATTAACATTGGTGGAATACTGAAGTGTTCAAAAACTGTTAGAAAAAAACAAAAAAGGAAATATTTGGAACATAATGTAGTTTTTTTTAGCTGATTAAAATGAAGCAAAACTGTAATTTTATGGTCGCACATTGTACAAGAACAATACTTTTTTTTTATGTGGACGCTATGTACAGTTTGGGGCTGTTCTGAGATTTTTTTAAAAGTTTTTTTACAGTCAACATGTAAAATAATGGAGTTTTTTGTACGTTTACTAGATAAGTTCTTTAATTTAACAAAACAAGACACATCTGTAAAGTGATAGTAGCAGGTTATTTCTTGATATACTTAATTTTATCCTCAAATAATGGCTAATATGTGCAAAATTATGAATTTTTGTGGATATTATTTATAGTTTTGGCCTGTTTTGGGGGGTTAACGTGTTTATTAATACTTTTTTTCTGTGATTTTACTGGTGAGATATTTTAATTAAATAAAACATTGAAATGTTAATAACAAAATGACAGTTAAAAAGTGTTGATTTTCTCCAGTGCAGATTTAACAAGAGTTCAGCTACAAGTTTGAATCTGCCCAACATGTTTTTTAACTATTCAACATACGTACAGTATATACATGAAATCAGATGGAATGATGATTGTGTTTGTTGGTTTATTTTAAAGTCTCCAGTGGGGAAAGATTATATTTGTTTAAATGGAAACACCAGAGACCCTGAAAGTAAAAGTTTTACCTTAATAACAGCCTGGAAATATCATCTGTAGTCACTACTGTGTTGTACGCTGTGTGAAAGAATGTAGCCCCGCGAAACTTCCCTGTGTTTGAGTAAACCTCCAGATATGGTTAACAGTTGTGACTTTTTTGGGGGGGATAATATTACATTAAACATGAAACATCTTTACGACATGTAGAATGTAATATTGTACAATATGTATCCTAAAACAACACATGCTGCTCACATTAATCCAGTCAGTCAAAAAAGTTGTCGGCACACTGTTAAAGAACATAAACTAACCACAGCATGCAGGTTACAATATTTGTAGATGTCTGTTAAGTTGTTGAAAAGATTCAGAGTTGTTGTTTCTTTGCCCACCAGCTTATCTAATATTCAGTATTTTGGTGATTGAAAAGGCGAACTAGTGTTAATTAACATTTCCCCAAGAGGGCTCTGAAGCTATTATTGCTGACTTTTGACTATTTCCACCTCGAGCGTTTGGGGTTGTAGAGAGACCTCTGGGACCGCCACACATGAAACAAAATCCAACTGCTGGAGACTTCCATGACTCTTCAACTCAGAGCAGACTTAATAGCTCCACTTGCATCCTTGTGGATGCAGGCTGACCTGCTTGGCAATACTTTCCGAAGCAGTAATGACTGGACACGGCGCTGCTTCCCCTCCATCCTCACCACAGTGTATTCCCTGTATGGTGATGTGATCATTGGGTTCAACCACCCTCTCAGGTTTTCAGGGAGAAGTCTTGTGCTTGTGTGTAAAACAGGTTCATTTCTATACCACAGCAAGTTCTTAGATTCCAGGTTAGTTCCAGGCAGCTTCTGGAGCTAATATTCTAAGACGTCTGAAAGCAATACATTTGAAATAGGTAGCTGCATATCATGCCAACTACACTGTAAAAAAAAAAAGTTAAAAGGTTTTTAAGTTCAACAAATTAGTGTTATTTTACTGTTATTTTACAGTTTTTTCCTATTTTGGTGAATTGCAAATAGTAGCCAGTAAAATCTGTAATTAATTTTGATGTAAACTGTAAACGACCGGCCAAAACTGTAATTAATGTTCAAAAATCTGTATTAAACAGCAAAAAAATATCATTGGTTTACTGATATTTGCTGTTATTTGAAAGACAAATTATGCATATTAAGACAGATAATTTTTTAAGTGATATTTTACAGATTTTCCCTGTTTTGTTAAATTACAGGTAATATTTAGTAAAATCACAGAAAACGAGATTTACATTTCACATTTTGACTATAAAGAAAAACCAAAACAGGCCAAATCTGTATATGTTATCATACCGAAAATCTGTATGTTATATATGTAGTAGTAACTAATTCTTTCACAATGTGTGACCATAAAATTCCAACGTTTTACTGTATTTAAATCCATTCATGCTTCATATTTGTACATCCAGATTTTCATTAGTTTTTAGGTGTTTTTACAGTGTGACTGAGGTGAAAGCTGCATGTTCCAGGCAAAATAATGCTTCCTTCACTATACTTCCCATATTGTAAGTGTGTAAAGAACAAATCAGCATTGATCTACAAGTGTATTGTTGCTCAAAGCTGCATGATTAGAAATATAACCCCGCTTCACTGCTCATGTCCTTAAACTCACAAGGCTGAAGTTAGACTCCTGTGCAGTACGGCTAAATGATAAGCAGCAAAAATCATATTGCAATTACTGTGACAGATGACACGATTGCAATCTAAGTTTCGACTTTAGTTGGAATTTTTACACTGGGGGAAAAAGGACAACATAAAAAATGAAGATGTGGTTTTTGCCAAACAAGCACATTCCCCTTACATCTGGAGAGTATGATGTGTTGAGTGGGGCACCTCAATGCTTATATAATGGTACATTGTGACACATTTTACTTTTTTAAAAAGAACTAGCAGCTCCAGGAATTTGTATATTGCACGACACCATACTAGAATTTTGTTAATGTTATGTTTTGATCAATTGCTCGGCCCTAATGTCGACCTCGTGGCTGTTTCTTGGGTTTTCACCTTTTAAAAAGTGTCTTAACTCTGACAGTGCAACTACATTTCCCCAAATATAAAAAAAAAAGCATTAAATCTACATGTATTAAAGCATCAGGAAGGCGTGATCTGCAGGTAGAACATCCTCCACCGCCAGCACGTCCTGCACTTTAATTGTAAACAGTGCCACACTTGTCTGAACAAACGCTCTGACTGTTTATGGAAATTGGCTGACTCGTGTCTGGCAGCGGCAGCGGCGGGGTTGAGGGCCGGGTGCCTGGGAGAGGCTGAGGGTACAGTCGGAGGAGAGGAGGGGGGTGGAAGGCCTGCGGTGTCCACAGCTGGATAGCATGGCAGAGGTTTTAAATGTCAGCGTTGAAGGGGGATGCGGCTGCCATTTGGCCTGACAACCTGCATGCCAAGGGACTGGCAGCGGGATGCAGGGGCAGGGTGCTCCCAGTCCCGGCCGCAGAGCTCTCACCTTCTGCCATTTATCATGCGGCTACTTGCCTAGCGCATCTGGCACCTTCGCACTGACAGCAGCAGGAAAAGCCCTTGCTGCAGGCTAACCAGTGGCCCATGGTAATCTTTTTAACATCACATAACAAAATTTGGCCAGCAGCATTTGTTTGAATGCATTTAAGCCAGGATATTTTATAGTTTAGCTGTCAGGAAGGCAGTAATGTTTTGAGTGAAGAGGAGTTAAGAGGAGTTTCTGGGCAGATTGCGCTGCTTAAATTAACCGTATATTTCCAGTGACTGTCTTTGGTAGTGACAGGCCACAGGTTCTGATCATCTTGATGTGAATTAGTCGTAACTGTCTTTTTAGCAAACACCACAATTTGAGTTTGTGGTAGCTGTGAAGCAGTAGATTAATTATTGCTCAGTGAGCGACAATACGGAAACCACTTTGCTCTCAGTAAATTAAACGTAATCAACTGTCATATCATCTTTTATTGACTTTAATTGACTGTAATTGTGAATCCTGCTGTAACTGCTAGTTACTTTCTGCATGGCAAGGTCAACTAAATTGCTTGATGAGCTGTTATGGTCTTTTATATGATGACCTTGACTTGGGAGGGTGTATGAATATCTTCCATCTGTGGTGATAAACCATGAAATGAAACTAGACCACTCTGCTGCTAAGTGGCTTTGCAGCATCTACTGGTTGTGTTGGCTGCTTTAAAACTACTATGTTGTAATGGCCTGGCAATATTTACACATGACAATTTTTAAATGGAAAATAGCCTGCTCACCATTTGCATCTACTGATATGGAAATGTGCTTAAACACTGAATTTAAAACGTGTAAAACTGCACATAAATATAATCACGTATAATATAATTTCCAATATGTTTACTACTCGATGCATCTCTTTATGAATCTTCTTTATAGCATCTTTTTACATAATCCAGTGGTTTATTAAGGATATTTTTTTTTTAAATTAGTAGAATATTTTGCTTTATACTTCAGCTTTTCTGAAATATTTAAAACATTTGGGAGGCACATGGTTTTTGGACAGCAACAATATGTTAAAATTTAAATTAATACTATTAAAGAAACTTGCAGCAAGTTTTCACCTGGTCTGTACCTGCTGTTTAATTTCAGCTAATAAGTGTTCATCCTTGCATCAATACCTGAATTAATTAGCCACAAACTGAAGATTTTAATGTGTTGGCTGTAATATATGTTATCTTTCATCCTCATACATGATGCAATCATTGCAAATGTGGCATACATGTGAAGGTAAGAAGCAGCGGCGAAGATCAGACGCTGATAGTGTTTTGTGAACTGGAGAAGGGGTCCAGCTGTGATGGGGATTTCACTCTACATATCACAGTCGTGTTCATGTATACGTGGCTGCCAACATGCCTATTTACATTCACAAGCAGGCTCGTCGTGTCAGGTGTTAGCGGCAAATGCACAGATGTAGCTAACACCCGGCGTGGTACAGGTGGATACCTGCACGAAAACAGGATTATCGACTCATGAACAGTAGCTGCTGAACAAAAAACGCCGGACACAGTTGCATGTATGCAGCTTTAAAATGCACTGTGTAGTAGTTTGTTGTGTTTCATTTCTGCAAACTGCATTTATGTACGTTTGATCTGGACGAGTAAATGTGTGAACTACATGTGTCTCAGTTTGGGGCTAATCTGTATAATTCTGAGAAAAAAGAGCCCATAAAGCGTGTCGGTTTTTCACAGCTTTTATCAACATGAAGAACTAATAGAAGGAATCGCTTCTCATTGTTGGAAACAACAAAAGGCAAAAAGGATCTTCACAAGCCAGGTCCATGAACACATGCAGTCACATGTCTCGCTATTCATTACATTATTCACTTTGAAGAGGAAGAAGAAAAAAAAAAAAGACATCATCACAGCTTCATTTAAAGCCATACAGTGTAATTATGTTTGTGGGTGAAAATAGGCTAGATTGATTATATGCATTTACAATAATGAGCCGTCAATGTATTATTACATTACAGAGCCATCAGAATCTTGACATAAATCGTAATTAATTCTGCCTTCAGAATTTCTGATCAGCCGCACTTTGTATTGTTGTCAGAGGTTGTGGTGTGAAGCAGTGGGAGATGTGAGCTGCAAACAGGCGGCTTATGCCGTACTACAGCTGTGGCAGCAGTCTCATTAGGGATTCACAGAGGTTTCTTTCGACGAGCCGCGCTGCTTGGTTTGGCTCGGGGGCAGACTACTCTTATAAAGCTGCTGGAGCTGTGAGACAGACAGACAGCGAGACACGCGGGGAGGCTGCCGTGGCGCTGGGCAGCCGGTGTCAGCTCACAGGATTGTTGTGCAGCGCGAGGCCCCTGACTCTTCCCCAGCTGATTGGTGTGGCTTCATTAGCATGGGCCGCGGCTCTTCCGATTAGCAGTAATTAAAGAGAGAAATCAGAGTCCTTGCCTCCAGTCCAGATACAGCCAGTGCCTGTCAAGTGTGATCGCCGTGGAACAGATCTAGCGTTGCTGGCTGCCTGCCACTCCACAGTCCCCCCCCCCTCCTCCTCCTCCTCCATCCCTATAGTGAGTCTGGTGGAGAGGTATTGGGTTGTTGTGCCAAGTTACCCCCAAAGTAACCCCTGGGGTGACACAGGCACACACGCCTCTCCCTGCGGGCGCACGCTGGGCCGGCGTTGTCATGGTGACGACAGGGGAAAAACGTTTAATGAAGACACTGATGAGAATTTATGAGGCTGTGGCTGTGTGCATTTACAGGGATGCGACCCTTAGCCTATCACGCACTGCCTCCTGTGGTTCTACATCTATATCTTCACTTACACAAGTTGTAGCTGATCATCGGGGCGTATGCTCAGGCAGGCGGCTTCAATATGCTGCGAGTCCACCAGCACCAAGGTACAGTTGGAGGCACGTGGCGTTGGTTGTCCTATAAAGCTAATCCAATGCGATCAGAAATATATCCTGTTTTCATTTAATTTAAACTACAAGAATCATTATCTGCTAACTGAGATCTCATAGGGCCAATTTAAACACAAATTCTATTAAAGAGACTGCATACTATCAACAAGATTTAATTTGGTGTTTTTCGGGCAGGCAAAATGGCAGAAATGTGACCATAAAAAAGCGTTGATTGCCACAATGTGCACAGCCTGGGTGGCCAAACTCGTCCACCTCCCGCCAATCCACCCAACGCTGCAGCTGACCAATGGTGTTGTGGCTGGTTTTTCACTGGGAGATGCTTGTTCTGGTTTACTTCTTGCTTTGTTTGCTCTGTCTGTGCTCTCTCAGGCATGGATGCCATTAAACCAACAGGCTCAGGGTCTCATTGAGTGTCCTGGCATTTGCTTGGGACACCATATTCAACAGCGGTTCAACAGCGCTTGAGAACATGCCAAATTTGATTCATTTGAAGTGCACTGATGACATTAGTGTGAACACTTGTTTAACTGTGGCTGGAGTGCGGTCCTTTGTGCAGTCAAATACTATTAAGTATATTTTTTTTACCAATGTACTGCAGCAGATACAACACAAAATGTCACTAATGTACAGAGTCCCAAACCAAGAGTTTCTGAAAGTTTATGGTACAAATTTATCCATGAAGTTCAGCCTCAACTGAAGCTATACAGAAATCAGACAGCAAACATTCAACAAATCTGACTCAAAATGGTCATTATATCAGATTACGTGGTAACACTCCTAAAAGTTCTTGTCATGACTAGGTCCAGAAAAATCTGCATTTCATCCAAGACAATTAAAGAAAAAGCAAAGAAATGTAGATGCAGTGTTAGTTATTGATTCGCTTTTTACTTCACAATTAAACAGACTTTTATTAACAAAGTATTACCATACGAACATATAACAATTGTAAGTAATAGAATCAAGTCACTGTTGTTTACACAGCACATGTTTAACAAGAAAGACAAATAAAAGAGAAAGAAGATTGGTGTTTACTTAGAGCCTAAATTATTATTCTTCAAATAAATGTACCTGATTAATTCATACATCGACGTTAGGAATCTGACATTTTATACATAAACTAATATTTTATCTGACTAAATTAAATATTTGGATTAAAAACTTATATTGTACCAAATTTTCTCATTGAATTAAAAAAGAAGTTTAATGACCTAAAAAATAATGCAGATAATCCAACAAATCCATAGATTTCCTGCAAGCAGTGGAAATAGTGGAGAGGAAGAATTCGCTTTTACAGGAAGAGACGTCCAGTAGAGCCAGGTTCACTGAGGAAGGCGTCTGCCTTGACTGGTTGGGGTGAGGGTAAACACGAGACAGCCTTTAAAACCACACTTGGTGCTACAGTCCTGTAATAATATAGGTGTCACTTTTGGGACTAAAGTCACATTTCTAGCATACCTAAGTAACATTTAAGTCTAATTTTGAGTCACATTTTGAGAGAAACACACCAGTAACCTGTGACGTTGTAGGAAAGACAGGCAGTTTGAAAGACCAACCAAGTCCTTGTTTGGCTACAGGAAGGCCAGCTGGAGAAAGATATTGTTTTCTGTCAATACTTATTTTCTGTTTTTGTTTCCTGTCTTGGTTTAGGAACCAAAACTCTGTGATTAGATTTAGGAAAATATCTCTGTTTAGTCGCCACTTTCACATGTTAGAAGTTTGGTTAAGTTTAGGCTGCAAAATGACTTGGTTAAGGTTAGAATTAAATATTTGGGTTAGGTTAAAATTCTATCCCGTCACAACATTTTGTGAAGCTTCTCCAACAATTTTTGGACCACCAGAAGTCCCACCTCATTGAATATATGATTAGTTGGATAAAAAGGAGCAACAGTAAAGTAACACAATAAATGGCAAAGATGCGTTGATTAGAAACAGATTTCTAATACATTAAAAACTAACGTAATCCAGCAGAAAATGCATTTCCCTCAAAACATAATGGAGAACACAGTTTAGTTGTATCATAATGTAGATTTGTTGAGGGTGCCTGAATTGTACATTGTCGAAAAAACACTCATCAAAGACCTGGATTGAGTCAGTTGGTTGTATCCATGGGTGGGAAGCTGGTGAGGGATCATGTCTTTCTCCCAGCAGTAGTAACTCCTTCTGATTGTTGGGTTTGTGCTGTCTGTTTCTACGTATGCTAAGCACTCTTGCTGTATGTTTAAAGGTACACAAAAAAAACATGTACTCACAAAAAGGCGCCTCCAGTGTATTAGCATTAGGTTGAGTCTAGTGGCAATCAAATTCAGCACCACTGTACTCTGGTCAAGCAGCTCTAGAAAAGGGTAGTGTTTCAGAGGCTTTCAGATGCTTCGTGGACTCAGGTGTGGAGAGAACACATCCTGTTGAACCCATGGAGTCACTCCGTGCTCTCCTCTGAACACTTCTCTTTGTCCCTTTACTGTCAGTCTCAGTATCAGAGTCTCCCAGCCCACTAAGTCTCTTGTGACAGGGGTTTCAATTATGAATGCTACCTTTGACTACCTCTGTTATTCCGCGGCAGCCCACATATCCCTGCCTGCCACCACTCATGTGTGACTTGATGTATTGTCTCACTGTTTTCCCCCCCTTTCAAAATTAATTGCAGTTTTATCTCTCTCCAAGATAAAAAAAAAAAAAAAGAAAGAAAAAAAGCCTGCTGAGAGCACAATAGTCTAAAAGTAGTGTGGATTCTATTCAAACAAAACAATTAAAACCTCAGTGTTTTTCTCGCTGTTTTGGACTGTGGACGTGTTGGATGAGATTTTTAGTGGTCGTTCTTCTTTTATCTTTTCACACAATAGAATGAAGTATTACCTTCAATTACTTTCTCTGATTGGCTTCTGTTTTAACAAACTCACATCACACTCTGGACCTGGCCACTTTATTTGGTGTCTAATGACTTTTCACCTACAGTATCATAACATCCCCTCATCAAAAACTCATTACATCTCGAAAATCGTTCTTGTCATTGTGATTAATGCAAATCTGAGCATAATTTACTGTGTCTCAGACCGCAGTGCAAACATGTCCACTGATACTGAGCTGATTTTGCTTTAATTTTTAGGTATGAGCACCATTTGGTGACTTTGTTTAATTAATTTTGGTTGGCATTTTAGCAAACATGAACATTATCCTTGTCAGACATATTGCTATTGTCAACACAGCTGCAGGTAGAAAGGATCATTACTGTCAACGAAAACCAGTTGGGAATTAAGCCTCAACCAAATTAAGAAAAAAAAAAAAAAAAACTTTAAGTAAATTAGCTCAACTTTCTCAAACACTTGACAGCTTGGTCTTATCTGGAACTAACTAATCTTCTATTGAAAGGGAAAATCAGAGCTTAAATTTAAAGCAGCGCTTCAGCTTAAGAGACTACTCACACAGATTTAACCAATCATTGCTTAGCAACTGTAAACACAAATGGCAGGTCTGTCAACGTGGTGTACATGCAGCTGTAAGGGCAAAACCCAAAAACACAAGCAATTTTTAATTTGTTTTAGAAATGGAAATCTACTCTAATGTAACATGAACTAACAGCCTGTTGTTTTATGGGGTCAGAGGCCATTTATGTGGTGCTATACTAGCACCACGTCTCTTTTCAGACATTTATGTTTGTACGCTGATCGGTAGAAGATTGTGTACACTTTAAGACTCCCTTGCATAGTGCGGCGATTTTGACAGTTGTCAGCAAGTCGTGCACAGAACAGAAACAGAACAGAAATCATGATTGCAGGGGCCAAAATATCTGCCGTCTTAGTTTGTCCACCTTACTTAAAAATGCACAGACTTACATTTGTATAGTGCCGTGTTCACCATTTCAACATTTGCAGCTTCCTTTGGCAGATGGTCCATCCTCTTCCACTATGTAGCCAAAATGGCGACCATTGGTGGTGGGAAGGTCCAGCATTTTGCCCTCAACTTTTTGTCCATTAAAGTACAATATTCTGGTGCTCATAGTGCACTGCATGTTCTTATCATTGTCAGTGTGAACTATGTGCAGAGGAACACAATTTGACACATAATGTAGGACTAACCAGCTGTAAACTGCAATACCAGAACATTGTTGTCTTTTATTTCTTCATCGTGGGTCATTGACTGGTGAGAGGTTGTCTTGTTTGCAGTCACAGTCACAGTTCTTAGCATGATATCATGTATGTAGCCATCAAGTGTATGTATACGACCATGTTTGCCCTTTTTGTTCTTGTTTTAAGATGAAGCATCAAAGCATGACTAACAGACTGTGTTTCCACCAAGTAATGGAAATTTATAATCAGCTTGTGGAAACCGATAAACTCTGCTAGCAAGAGCTGCAAAATCAATGGAGGCATGCTAGAAATGAGAAGATGCTTCTGTCTACTTTGTCTAAGATCAAGATCACCTTTTTTTTCAAACATTACTGACAGTTTTGAGTAGTTAATCTGCCATTTGAACTGTGATACACAATAACACTTGGTCCCATCAGATCCAGGTTGGGCACTTAGCTTTCACTATGCAAAGTTTTTAGAAACATTAGATATTTGAAGACGCTTGTCTATTACACAATACCATCAGGGTGGCGTCTGATTGGTCCCAAACTAATTCTGCAGCATGATAACAAGCCAAAACCAGAGTCCTAAAGAACTATCTTCAGTCACAAAAGAACAAGGAGTCCGGCAACAGATGATCCTACGTCAGTCTTTCATTTACACAAAGAGACGGAGGCGACTTAAACAGCCAAAATCCACAGAACTGTGGCAAGTTCTCAAACATGTTGATCGACAGCCAACCTGCCAAGTGTTCATGGGAGAACTGATGCTGTTTTAAAGGCAAAAGATGGTCACACCGAATATTTAAACTAGATTCTGGCGTTATTTTTGAGAACAACCTCACTTTTCTTACTGTACGTCTGCACAGTACTGTACGTAATGTGAATGATCAGTAGGACTAAGACACACCGTGCACGAAAACAATTTAAACGAGCACGAAATATGCATCAGTCTGTTGTCATCGTTGCAGATTACAACAACACTTTGTGTAATTTTACAGATACGGTGTGATTTCATACTCCAGGCTATGACGCCACGACGCTGTTTCTGTTTGAAGTGCACATTGTCGTGCGTGTGTGTGGGTTCGCCTCTCTGCTTTAAATATAGTCGGGATGACAGGCATAGCATTTACCTTGATGTTTACTGCTTTGAACTACTTGGCATGGGCAGAGCCTGGGCTGGGATTCACATAAGGCAGAGGCCTATTTGAACAAGCTCATCTGGGGAAAATACCAGAATACACACACACAGGCTTTGAATGGTTCCTCTCTGAGCGAGTGATGAGCATGAGACACAGCAATTCAAATGTTTCAAGTAAAACCCAGAAATGGGACCTTTTTGTGTCTTTGAACATCATCCATTAGCAAACATGGTGATTCTCTCCCTCACACACACACACACACACATGCAGACACAATGCATTTAAGACACTCACCTCACTGTCAGGTTTCTGCACCGTAAGTGATGCTTAAAAGGGAGTTTAGACAAGAGAGCAAAGTGTCAGCTTTTATATTTTATCTCGTGTATAAGTGCTATTTTATGTCTGGCGGGTAAAATCTAACTACAGTGTAGCAACGAGCAATACGTCGAAATTATACATCTCCGGACTGTGAATCCGAACAGACAGACTTTCAAACCAAACTTCGCTGCTTCTCGTCTACGAGAGCGTTGTTTCATTCTAAATGTTAAAGGATGAGCATGTATGTCAAAGAATTACAAAAAAAATAAAAAAATCACCAGATGAGCCTCGATATCTTCCTCTCACACACATCTTGTAATATCGTTTTAGCAATAACAATAACAGCTGGAGGATCTGGAGAGAGAGAAGAGGAAGAAAAAAAAAAAAACAACCCAGAACACCCAAATGTATTTTGTTTTGCATGCATTCCTCTCTGCACTACAGTTCGAAGCTAATCCTCCAACACCTTCCCCAAATTGAGCCGCAGCAACAGCCTTGCTCGGATATTATTATGAATAATTTATTGCACCCCGTTTCAAAGAGCCTAGCGCAAAATCCCAACTATTTTTGGTGTAACTGTATCACACGTTAGTTAAGTCTGTAGGTACACATTGCAGCTGTTGGCTTCTTGTGCCGCACAGTAAATGACATCAGCCCCTCACTGATATCATTATGGTGTATACAGTGTATGTGCGCCGGCAGTGGGCTCCTCTTGCAAGCTGGCTTTCCCTTCTGTTAGATGAAATATAACGAGCCCTGACGTCTCCGTGTCCAGGTGAAGGTGTCCAGCTCGTGCAGGTTTCTCCCGCTCAGATGCATTGCGGATGTGTGTTTTTGCAAGAACAACCTGAATTCTATGTATATGCAGATTGCACACGCGCACAGGGACAGACATGCAAATATGCTCAAAAAATCTGCAGCATGTAGGTGCAAGCTAATATCTAAGCCAGTCTCTTCATCCCTTCTCCGAACTTACACGCGAGCATCCGTGGATGTCTCTGCACTGCCATCTCAGGTAGTGCACTTGATCCTGACATTTGTTTAACATTCCTCATCCCCAACCCCCCTCCACCACACCAGCCCCTCTCTCCCAGCGACGTGGTGAAGTGCCGCATACCTCTCCCTGCCATTGTTTAAACACGCTCGCCGCGTTTCCATCTTTTTTATTAGAAATGTGAAATGTGTCATGAAGGCAAACACCCGCAGCGGCGACAGGAGAGGGAGCGGAGGACAGATAAGCCTTTGCAGGACTCACGCTGACTGTTCCAACATGTGTTACCCCGAGGAAGTACTTACCGGAGGAACGCGCGGGCATGACAGCATCCGCCAATATCGCCAGTGACCATGAGAGTGACTCCAGTGTGTTCCTGAATTTGACTGCTTGTAGGTTTTCTGTGAAAATGAATCGATGCATGTCAGACCTCCCTGGTGTGATAACCATTAGCGCCGGCCTCGCTGGGGGATGTGACACGAGTTGTGAAATCGTACTGTGCAGCCCGAGTCGTTGATGAAATGTGTGAAAATGTGTCCATTTGCGCAGAGTTCAAGTAAAGGAAAACAACAGGTGCCAAAGTCAGGCTTTCCTTGAGAGAAGAGGTTGGGTTGGACGCTTTTCTATCCTGTTTTGCATCCCGCTGTAGTGTCAGGGGATGTTGGGTGGATTTAGATATGGCTGACAGGTGGGTGGCCGGGGTATCTCCTATGAAAAAGAGTGAGCAGGCCTCTCTTCCAGTTCACCAGGATAGATATGATCGTATGGTTGACTTAATGTTGGGACTGATTTTCTGGGGATTAACTTCAAGGGCCACTACGTATTTCTTACCAGTAATAAAACCCACTCGCTGGCAGTCTCGATAAAAGTCTCCCACCATGCATTACTTCTGCATCTGTCCTGCATTAGTGCAACAGCAAGCACTGCACAAAGAATTTTGTTCTCGCACTCCAACTGAATACTGAAAGATAAAAAAAATAAATAAGTAAGAATCGCCTCTGTGGCCAGACCATTTGCGTGCCCTCTGGCAGGCGGAGAGAAAACAGAATCTGGATTCTGAATAATTTCTCATATATGAGGATGCAAGTGTGCAGAGAGCATGACGTGAGAAGTGTCACTCATGTGGTGGCTGTTAGAAAAAAACAAAAAACAAAATATATTTCAGTTTCGCAGCTGTACCACAAGGTAGTTTTTTTGGGGGGGTGGTGGGAGGTGTGCTGTAAAAATTGTTGAGTCAATTTGAGCGCTTCGGTTTTGGTCCCCTCTGGCCGCCTTGGTTGGCTCTGCTTTTTTTTTTTTTTTTTTT
>NW_007579663.1:23814-37877 GCF_000690725.1 Stegastes partitus | reverse complement strand
AATTATCTTCCCCCTCGGCTTGAACCGTGTGTCTTGTGTGTGTGTGCGAGTTTTTTTTTAATGCGTCGGATGCGTAAAAAAAAAAAAAAAAAAAAGCATGTCCAAGGATCGGCCTCGAAAACTTGTGAGCAGCATCGCGTTGAAAGCTGGTTCCGATTTGAATGGGGAAAAATGCTTTTTCATTTGGGGTTATTTCATTCATTTTCCTGCACGATTGCTCGCTGGAATCTCCAAAAAAAAAAAAAAAAAAAAGCTGATGGGATCAAAGATGATCGAGCGTCGTGCACACATGCATCGCAGAGTAGTTTGTATAAATGTAAGCTCATCGAAAGAAAAATAGTCATAAATCACCTCGTAAATGTGAGTGTTGAGTGCAGTGCTTCGCTGTGAGCACATCTGGCTGCAGGGAACAAAGTTTGTGAGCAGGTTCATCCTCCCTGGTGCCCGGCAGCAGCAGCAGCAGCAGCAGCAGCTCCTCCAACTCCAAAACCCTGAGAGCTGCTAAATCCACTCTGAGGCTGGATGATTTATTTTAATCATGTGTTTAAGCTCAAAAATAAACCAAATTATCATCATGCTATTCTACGTTTAATTTCCAAAAGTCTACTGATAATAGAAATGTCAGTTTTATTTTTTGCTGCTTTATTCCTTTGTTTGCAAAATTAATAATTAAGAGTTTTTGCACATTTATCAGAAATATTATTGCATTTGCACAATTTGCACAACTCCACAGAGCACATGGTGTTGCCAGTAGGGAAAAAAAAGGTATAAAAAAAATGTTGCAGCAGGGATAAATTGTCTTTTATTGTTAATCGCAGATCCTTACTCATATTTTATCGTATGGATGCTGCTTTACATGTAGCTGATTTCATACATTTCAAATCTGCAATAGTGGGTGCAACTTTTTGGGGAAAAAAAAAAACTTGATTTAAGGTTGGTGAGGTTTTGGGGGGATTTTCCTCTTGTACTTCTTAAAGGTATTGTGATGGGAGTGAATGGAGAGCCATCCGCCCGACAACACCTCTCTGCCTGACCTTCCCTCTTATCATTTGAATAATCCAGAGCACCGAAATCCATCTGCCCCTTGTCTCCCCTCAGATTGGCTAATTCGCCAGACAGAGGCAATATGAATAGAAGAGAGAAGCAGAAGGAGAAAGTCTGTTAGAGGCAGAGAGCAGTTTGGATGTGAGACATGAATGGTGTCAGTAAAATGATTTTTTTATTTTTTTTTGAGGTGCAAAAATATATTTCCACACAGGGGAAAAATATAATTCCTTGCCCCATTATTATAGTTCAGCAAGCTAATTTGAATTTTAAATGCAAAACTTTTAAATGTCAGACTGAAATCAAGAAAAGGATTTTTTAAGGTTGTGATTATGCTGAAAATAAATGTCTGTTTCAGTGAAGTTTTTAATGTCATTTATTGCTATTTTAACATCTGAAAGCTGCTTACAGTCAGCGTGACTCATTTAGTTCAAAGAGAATTCTCTTAATGACGTGTTTTGGTTGAATCAGAATGCAATTATGGTAAAATAAAATTGCTACAAAAATAAATAAATTGAAAAAAATGTTAAAAGCTGGGGGGACAAAACTCAAAAGGCCCATAAAGGTAATTCGTAGCCTCACATGTTCATGTTCCTCCCTGTTCCTCTTCTTTTTTTTTTCTGTCTGTCTCTCCTCTGGTCTCCTTCCAACACGATTACCGCCTTCAAACACTCTTTTATGCCTGCATTGCATTTCAAGCCTGTTTTGTCCCAGCGTGGAAATGTTTTAAAAAAAAAATACAAATTTCAAGGTTTGAACTGAAAATTTCCACAAGTAGCCACAGATTGCAAAATTGCCACGTTGTTGATGAACTTGATAACACATACGAAAATAATTTAAATTTTTTTTTTTTCAAAATAAAGAAAAGATTGTATGCTTGGTGATGTCAGGGGTAGAAATAGGTTGAGGCAGATTTGAGCCAATAGGCACTTTGGAGCCTTGAGTCAATACACCGATTTAACATGCTGTGTCTATGGCGCTAAATGTGTTGATGAATAGGTGAAAAGAGTTTTTCAGCTTTTATATTTTCATTTTCTTTTTTTACTGTGTGATTGTGCCAGGAGCTGGCTGAGACAGATACTCCAGAAAATGAAAATTGTGTGATTTGAATGTTGCTGCTGCCTGTATATTCATCTGATCAGTGAACACAGACGAGTCCCTGGATGGAGGCCACGTCTCCCCCCCTCTGTATCTGTATATGAGCCTCTTCAAACCTCTCAGTTGTTGTCTAACCTCTTAATGCTTGATTGAAACTACATGCTCGAGCCACCGCAATTGCAATCAACAGCAACTGTCGTCAGGCCCAACACGGTAATCGAAAAGACCTGGGCATCGGCACAACCGCTCAAACCTTGGCTATTACGAGCTACAAGGTCAAACCACATTGTTACTGGTCTGAGGTGCAGTGTCTTGTTTTGAAAACGGTATAACAAGATGTAGCCATCCTTCAGCCGGCCCATTAGACCCCTCAGGCTAAATGTCAGAGCTCTGCCATTTTTTATTTTTTTTTCTTTTCCTTGGTGTAGATTTGATTCACTCCACCCATCAATCTTTCAATATTGCATGCAGACAATTAGGAGCCTGCTGATGTATTTGTGCACCGTTATTGATATTGCCCTTTTGCAGATGTATAGCTATTGGCATGTGTGCAGCTGGTAAAATTAGATCAAAATCTGTGGAGCACTGGCTTTCACAGAAACCCCACGTTTTTACGTCAATCGCAGAGGACAGTAAGGATGATTTATGTGAGGTAAATTGTGCTGGGAAAATGATTATTTCTCTCCCTTTTAGAACCTAAAAGCAAAAACAACTTGACAGGATTCCTATATTTTATGCAGTCAGCACAGAAAATCTTATTAGCAGCTACATTTTAGGTATCTTTAATTATCCCTCCCCATTATTGCTCCTAATTATCACTGTTATGCTCTCAAAATATTATGTATCAGGGAGGCCCACGGGGAATTTATCATTACAGTAAATGGCCACAAGTGCACCAATTATCAACACACAGGCCAATTCTTTAACCTACACTGATAAAAATCTCTCAGATGATATTACAGAGCATTAAAAAAAAAAAACAGCTCGGCTATAGCGATACAAATATACCTTCCTGTTTTAATTAGCATGCAGTGCGGGTGTGAATATTTGAAAAGGCTGTTTTGTTCAAGTGGTGCTGGATGTATGAAGGTCCAGTCTGGGCCGCCTGTGACTCCCCAGTCCTGGTAGCCATTAGCTGTGCAGCTTGGGCCAGGGCCTAATCCAGCCAAACTCAGGACCAGAGGAGCTAATTAAGCACAAGCTTTTAGTATCCCAACCTCCTGTAGCTGCACAGTGCCAGCCCACCCCATGCCAGCACTAAATGGGGTTGTAAATATCTATAGTGGGGCACAGTGTGGAGACAGCGCTGGACAGGGGCTGGTAATGGGGGTTGACTGAGCCTGAATGCATATTATAAGGCCGCTATCAGAGCTGTCTAATGAGTGGGGCCAGTCGCAGAGTGGAGGGAAAGAAGTGCAGCTAGGTGAGGAGGCGGCACTCCACGCTTTTTTTTTTTTCCTTCACTGTAAAATCAACACAAGCCTTCAGGTGAAAATTGATGCACTGCACACTTGATATGTCGGTCGCTGTAGATCAAAAACATCAATCTGGGGGAAAAGACAGAGTGGCATCCTTTAAGTGCTCTGACAGTGTGTGTTCTCCCTCTGTTTGTGTGTGTGTCCTCCAGAGGGGCAGCCTGACCCAGATCCCCGTGGTGAAGGAGACCAGGGTGGAGTCGGGCCAGTTCCTGCTGCTCTCCGTCCTCTGCATGCTCTTCATCCTGGTGGCGCTGGCAGTGTCCGCCACTTTCTTCTGCGTGCGCCAGCGCTCGCACCTCCGCATGAAGGAGAAGCTGGCCAGCCTGGGGACTGACACCAGCACCGATGCCACCGCAACCTATCAGGTTAGACCAGCCCTCACACTGGGAGCCAATCAGAGGCCGGGACACTTAGCCCGAGCTCTGCCATTGGAGGAAAAAAAAAAACACTCTGTTCGGATACGCTCGATTATCCAATTGGTTTGCGAGAGTGTGTTTGTTCATGTGTGTATACAGAGTAATTCTCCTCCACCTGCTTCTATCTGCAGTGATAATTTGCTCTATTTATTACATAAATTGTTCTTTATTTTTGCTGCACATTTACGTCACTTTAAAGCGTTTAATCCTCGAATTTTCAACTCGTTGCTTCAGCAGATATTTGCTGCGTTCATTTATTCGATGCTACCTTTCCATGATAAGTGTGTGTCTGTGTGCGAGACAGGGAGCAGGCCGCCACTGTGACCTATTCCCTCTGTTCCTCCAGGGCAACGGGCAGCCTGGGCTGTATTGATTTTCAGCATTGGGGCTCAGCTGTGCCCAGCGTGGCACTCAGAACACATTTATCTGCATGTCGCGTTAACATTTTCAATATTTAATCAGGTTTTCACAGGGCTGCTCTCAAATGCTAGAGGTGTTACTGTGATGACCACAGAGAAGATATCAAATGAAAATAGCCATAAATGCTAAATTAATCACACCTTTTTTTTCTTTCTCTCTCTCTCTAAAATTAATACATTACTATTAGCGTGTTAATGATAAAAAATAATTATAGAAACTGCCGTCATGGTTTGCTACAGTGCAAATTTTAGCTTACTGTGGTGCTGGATCTGTCTCGTCGTGCCTTTAGGATTGGGATAACTGCTCTGTCGACGTTTATGTGGGTGTGCACTACAAGCTCGACAGAGAGAGCTGTTTAGGGAGAGTGGGAGGGCATTATTGTAAGACGGCAGCACAGACTTTGTTTCCTCTTGGCCTGTCTTCGGTCTTATTAGTAGTCTGAAAGAAGGGGGTAACGGGGAGACTGTAATCCCACGACCTGTGCTCCTCTCTGGGCTCCATGTGTCTCTCCTCTGGCCCTCTCTGGCACTAACTGCATCTCCCTGCCATCTCCTGGGACAATTTCTCAGCTCCGGTACAGCGCAGCGCTTTGCAGAAATGTTGAGAAGTAGGATGAGTTATGAGGTGGACCTGGATAGTGCCCTGGGGCCAAGGCCCAGGGCACCGCTTCATGGCTCTAATCATTAAAGTCTGACGGCGGAAAAGCTGATCCAAGACCAGGGCTTAGAGGGGGCCTGTGCTCCAGAGGGAAATATCACTATGATTCATCATGAGATAGCATGTGCTTTCACAATGCATTTTCTGTGGCCTGCCCTGCCCTCGCTGTTATTAATCGAGTATGGAAATGAATTCTGTGGAAATGACTGCTTTGCCTCCCAAAATCAAACAGGATGGAGTTTACAGATTTAACACAGACATACAAAGTGCAGCCAAACCTTATGGAGGGAAGCAGACAAACTGTATAAGACCTCACAAAGCTTGCAATAAGGTTTCTTTTTTTTTTTTCCACTTTCATTTTTCCTTTCTTTTTCATTTTGTATACCAGACTAGATAATGCCTAGTCTTCAAATTTTTGATGCCCCGTTTCTGCACTGAGGCATGATGGGAGAAAAGCTGAGTCATTAGGAGGAGTGTAATCTTCGTAGCAGTGGGTCTTTTAGCAAGTCTCAGAAGGTCGGAGATATCAATCAAAATAGAAAATTATACTTTACAATTGTGGCAATGCATTTTTATCGCCTTTGCTTCTCTGTGGTTTTATACGTTTACAGTGGAGCTCCTGTTTGATTGATGGTTTGATTCTCCTATTATGTGTCTATCTTTGCAAATTCTCCTTTTTAAATATTGCAGTTTTTCGCTGTCTGTAGTAGGGCTTCACTTTACACTATGAGTGTGTGGTGACTTTGCTGTAAAAGATCCATCCTTAAACAATGAAGACAGTCGTGTGGCAGCAAGGTGTGACACACTGAATTTATTCTGTAAGTCGTGTAGGGTTCCTCAACCATGTATTTTTGGCATAATTAGTATAAGCTCCATAATCCATGAGGATAAGCCATTAATCTACACACAAGTGAGGACAGATCAAGTCATCCGAGATACAGGATTTTACAGGGTGCATTTACAGAACTCAGCCCCTAACAGCAAGGATAAGCACATAAAATACCTAAAACTATTGTCATGTGCATGAAAAGGGGATAAATACATGAAACCTTGCAAGGTGGAGGAAAAAATACCGCGTTCCTGATCATCATTTCCTGTAATCCCCAGGAGCTGTGTCGCCAGCGTATGGCGATCCGAACGTCGGAGCGCGTCGAGAGGCCGGAGACCCTGCGCCACTCCCGGCTCAACAGCGTGTCATCTCAGTTCAGCGATGGCCCCGCAGCCAGCCCATCGACCCGCAGCAGCACCTCGTCCTGGTGCGAAGAGCCCGTCCCCTCCAACATGGACATCTCCACCGGTCACATGATACTGGTGAGGAACTTGCTTTGACTCCAGAAACGATGCGAGTTAATGATTTATGCGGTGGAAAATAAAAGTGCCAGGGGAGGAGTGAGGGTGAATAGACGGAAGCTGGTTGAGATGTGGTTTTGTTGTCAGGGCCCCTCAGAGAGCGTTTGTGGTTCTTGGCATCGGATTGTTTCAACTACACGACCGCAGCGTCTCATCGTGTCTCATGACGGTGCACTTAACCTGCCAGGGTGGGTTCAGTCTAGTGCGAGAAATTCCTGAGAACGCTGTTCATAAGAGCCACGTTAGGTCAGCTCTGTGGAACAACATCACACGCCTGCGTCAGAGATTCCCAACTTGCGGTTCTCTTCCCAGGAGATTTGTGGATTGTGGATTTGATTAATTAATTTGAATAAACAGAAATCAGGATTTGATTTTTAGAAGCAATTCTCACGAATTCACATGTTGAAGTTGTGTGTGTAGATGTAGAAAAATGAATGCTCAGATTGTGTGTGTAGATGTAGAAAAATGAATGCTCAGATTGAGGTAATGAATATTTGAAATCATTAATAGCAATGGGAAAATGGTTTAAACTAAAGGAAATGCAGGTTAAAAAGGGAAATAATCGAAAATATGAGCTAAAAGTGATGGTAAAAAAGGCTGAAAACACTTCACTAAGGTCATGGATTAAAGGTTGAAACAAATTTAAGAGAAATATTTGAATTAGAAAGCCAAAGGTGCTGGATAAATAAATAAAATGTACAACCTCAGCTGCTCCAGGTTGGTATTTTTATAAAAATGAATAGATTCACACAAAATCCAGTTTAAAATCAGCTTTAATTCACACATTTGGAGCACAATGTCATTGTTGAGCTCATCTGTGAAGGCCTGTGGGGTCAGAAAAGGTTGGATACCGCTGATCTGTTCAGGTGTTCAGTCCATTTACATTATAGTGTACGATTTTAAAACCTCCCCATGTCTATGAATATGCTAGGCCCTGTGCTGAAAACCAACAGCTTTATTTTTCTTTGTTTATCTGTTTGGATGTGTCTCTTTTTTCATCCCTCTCTCACCTCATTCCCTTCAGAACCCTGTTATCTTTTTTTTTTTCCCATCACTCTTCCTGCTGTTTTCTCCCTCCTGCTTTATCTTGGCTCTGTTGTCTTCATTTTTTTTTTCCACTCCTCCAACTTTTTTTTTTTTTCTCTCCTGCTTCTACTGTGTCATTTTCTCTCTTTATCATTCTGTCCTGCTTCTCTCCTCTCTGTCATTTTCATCTTTTACCCCCTCCGTCTCTCTCACCGCTACCACAAAATAAGGCAGACATTGTTTTGCGTGATGAGCGCGGCACCAAAAGTGAAATATCATTACCCATCTGATTGTTATTTGGATGTTTTAGAAATTTTGTTCGTTTAGGGGTTTTTTTTTTTTGTTGTTTTTTTTTCTGATTGAAAAAGCTTTCGGTTGCCAGCACTTTCACAAACACACAATGGATTGTTTTAATTTTGCACAACTTTCGCTTCATTCATTTGAAACAAGCTTGATAAAAGAGATGGATAGATGCCTTGCAGTGTTTCCATTAATGGAGTGAGCATTCATCACACTGCATGTCTAGCTTTTATATTGGGAGGCTGTAATGAATGAGAGTGAATCTGAGTAATGCCTTGTATTGGTGGTAATAGATGGGTTTTGTTGCACTCGTCAAGGCTTGTTTGTGAAGCCCCTTTTGAAAACACTGACAATAGAAAAGCATTTAGCCCTGCAAATAACAAAAGAGCCAACGTGAATCATTTCTAGGAGCCGGTATTATTAGCCCTAGTTTCTTCTTGCAGGCATTACAGTGCAGAGAGGTAAAAACACTGGGACCTTTACTTCTCTTTCATACCGTGATTGACATGGAGATGTCCTATATGGGCCTTCTTTAAAATTCCAACACCATCTCACATGAAACCATGTGTGAGATTGCCTTGTTATCACTGATCTCAGACCTATATTTTCCCATCTCTGCTCTCTTCTCCTCTCATCTCCCCTCTCCCGCTCTTTGGAGCTCACACCGTGTGGAGAAGGATGATGAATACCCAGCTATTCCAAAGCACACATGCTGGGGGTCCTTTTTTTTGAGGCCCGATCACCTCTCACACACACACACAATAACACACACACACACACACACACAGCAGCCACTATGCGCCGTCAGGATAAATGAACTACGATGCTGTGCCCCACTGTGCGGCCCACCTTAAGACTTAAAAAGTCTTGCATAACGACTTCCAACTTCAAAACTGAAATTGGATGCCTCTGTGTGCTGAGTCATCTGCTGTGTTTTTTCAGAGCTTTGACACGCCTCTGGTGCCTTAGATTTTTCTGTCTTCTTGCTTTTGCCTGTTTCAGCTGCTGCACGGTGCTGTAACCTCCACGTTTTATCTAGCGGATCACACAAAACATCCAAATTTATTACACTGAAGCACGTGTTTCTTTCGTGGCCGTGCCGTATTTCTGTATTTCTGCAGCTCCTTTCAGTACCATGGACAGCACTTTACAGCCACCAAACTTGTCTTTCGGTCACAAACGCAGCAAAACGTCCGTTGTTCTGCAGAAACAGGGTCAAAATGTTGACGCAGTTGCAGTTGTTGTAGTGTTCCCTTGGCTTAATCACCTTTGCCTTGGAAAAAAAAAACAACAAATCAATAGTTAAGTAGCTCGAGGCTCTTTATCATTATGTTGAGTAGTTATTGTTCAATTTTTTTTGAAATGATGAATTATTTGCTCAACAGGAAAATAGATTCAGGCAAAGGAAAATCGCCTCTGACTCATGCAACATGTTCTGCCCTCAGTGACTTTCACTTGCAATTTAAAATGTAGTTTTTGAGCAAAAAAAAAAAAAAAAACAATTTGCAGAGTCCCATTTAAGGCAATACAGTGTGTTCTTTTCATTTAGCTATTATTAGTCACACAAATCAGAGTACGTATTAATACCTCTTTTCACGTCGCGCAGCTGTTTATCATATCATAAAGCTTCCCTGCACAAACTGTTACCAGTATTGTTCGTTTTAATTTGACAGCAGAGCTTGACAGTAATGTGTTACCTGTTGTGTCTGGCTCCCCTGGTTGTCCCTTCATCCTGATTTCACCCAGCACCCTCTGCTGCTGAGGAGACTGCTTAGGAAGGATTAGACATTGTTTCCCTGACACCCAGGCCTCCCATCCCAACCCTCTGATTGGCAGACATAATCCCCCCATTCACTAAACCTTCGTTACCCTGTCTCTGGAATACGCCATGGTCCACTGCCTCCCCCTAGAAACGGGAGGGCTTGATAAGGGCCTGCTGGCTGCATTGCATTAAGCTGCGAAAATATGAATTTGGAATGCAATCGATTCAGGGCATCGTTTGAATAGAATGGGATGCAATTCAGAGTGGATATATCAAGTACATGGAGATGTAATATTGGTAGGGGAGGTGGAATGCTGTCAGGCTGGCAAGCAGAGAGTACTTGTACAGGGTGACAAGAGCATAGTGGTGACAGGCTCTGTCAAGTGGCCATAATGGCATGCTGTCATTTTCCTGGGAAGACAGCAGTGTGTGTTTGTGTAGGCAACGCACAACCCAGCACATGCAAATATACGTGTGCTGCTTGCTGCTAGAATCGACGTTAACTAGATTCCTTTTTTATATATATATATGTGTATGTAATAGAATTTTTGGCAATTTAAAATTAAAGGTTCAAACAGGGGGTGAAAAAAAAAGAGTGGAAATCTACAGTAATATTTCAGAAATGTCACTTTATGTCATTAATGGGTTCAGATAGAGCACATTGGGCCGTCATGTTCTCTCATTATGCAGCTGCATTAATCACGGGAGTTGTTTTTTTTCCCCCCTCCTCCCACTGTGGCTTTTATGACCTGAGTAGCACCTCTGCTTCAGTATCTAACAATAAACTTTGATTTCCTTTGTCTGTAGGATTTGTAATGTTCTTATAAGTCACCTAATATCCTTTTCCTCGTGCACGCAGAAGAATACTGAATTCATGAGCCATCAAAGGGTAATTGCCTATTATGTGTTGGACAAGCTTATTTGTGATTGTCATCTCGGTAGGAATTGTATATATTCGGCAAAGACTTGGATTTCCTTTTTTTTTTTTTTTTTTTTTTTGACAGACAGGAGAGAATAAGTCGCATGTAACAATGGAGTGTCACCTCTCTGCTCAGCCTACCTATACTGCTTTTAATATGGGATAAAAAACCCAGAACATCTGGGTATCACTTTCATTGTATTAGGCAGCTGATCCCTGACATCAGTTTATGAGTCTGTAATCTTCTGTCTCACACAATAGCGGACTAAACCATTTAACCCCGTCGGGAGGGGAGCCATGATACAGGAGAGAAAGCGAAACACGGCGCTACGCTAAAAAAGACTCGTGTTGCCAGCTACAGCCTCTAAGCTCCCTAAGACTTGCCCTGGTTTGGGAGAATACGCAGGCCTGTACCCCTCCCCCCCTCCTCTTTTTCCATCTTTGTCTCTCTAGTGAATTCAATTTTGTCTTCTCCAAGCGACAGCTTAAATGTAGACAATCTTATCAGTGGCTGTGCAAGCAGTGAGGGACGTGATTGAAACACCCCTGAAGTATTTCCAATGCAGACAAACCTTTCAGGAGTCTTAATTGTGTGTGTGTTTTTTTGTTTCTTCCCAGTCAAACACGCATGCACAAACACACAAAGACGCCGGCATTAGCACACCTTCCCCACCTAGATCTTCAGCAGCCTCCTCCTCACCCAGCTGTTCCACTATACAGACAATAATGCTGCGTGACAGCTGATCATAGCTTTAAAGGAGGGCTGCAGTTGTGTAGGATTTAATGTTTCGCTCTAATTTATTTATTGGGTGGAAAATACAGTAAAAAAAAAAATAAGAACAAGCTGTCACTGGAAGCCTCTGGTATGGCCAAGGTGCATTGTTTCAAGTTTAAGGAATCTGAATTCGCTGCAACACATTTGCTTCTTTCGGATGTATGTGGAAATAAATTCTTCTGCATGGTCCTGGCTGGTCGTTTGAAATGGTGGTTGAGGTTGTGTCTGTTTTCCTCCAGTCATACATGGAGGACCACTTGAAGAACAAGAACCGTCTGGAGCGTGAGTGGGAGGCGCTGTGCTCCTACCAGGCAGAGCCCAGCGCCTGCAGCGTGGGCCAAGGCGAGCAGAACTCCAAGAGGAACCGCTCTGACGCCGTGGTCGTATGTGAGTCCATTCAGACGTCCGTTAAGTGTCTTCTCTTTTTTTTTTTTTGCTGCTGTTGCTACTGCTATGAGAATGTTCAAACCATTTACAAAACTGGAGCAAAGCAGGGCGGGTCATGTAGCTCTCATCGCCGGTGTTGATGTATTTGTGAACAGATGCTCCAAAGAGGAACATAAAACCAGTTTGGGTAAACATGCCAACACAACACTGTAGAACATATGCTTCCAAAATGAACAAATAATCAGCGTTGGTGCTTCAGCCAAAGAGCTTTTCTTAAACTAATTTTTCCTGAAACCCAGTAAAGGTTTCTGGCATTGTAGTGAGACATTTCTCTGTATTGCAAATCAGCTTGCTACTTCTCTTGGATGATATTGACCGAAGGCAAAGGCCATGTTTTTAAGCGACTGCATCATTTTATTAGTTGTGTAAGAGAAATACCTGTTTGGCATCCAAGGCTCAGCTTAACCCTTTAAACCCCATTGCTATCTTTAAAAAATATCACCAAACTAACATCATTTATCGCTTTAAAAAAGCATAAAAACCTTAAAAATTGTTGGATTTTCAACTTTCTTATGGTTCTTGAATGAATCATGTGTTGTGTGCTCTTCCATTGGGAAAATTAACCAAATCTACGCATGGAATTGTGATATTTCATCAAAATCACTTTATATTACAGGTTTCACGTAATGTTTATATATATATATAGATAGATAGATACTATTGATCATTTGCTGCAACCAGATTCAGTAAAAAGCAAAAAATAAAAACAAAAAAGCACTTATTAGTGCGACTAGTGATTCAGCTGTGACCAACAGTCACGTGACAGAAATACAGGGACTAATTGACTGAACTGGGAAGAACTGCAGGCAGTGTTTACACAGAGCAGACAGGAGACAAGTAAAATTGTAAGCAGTAAAATATAAATATTATGTAGTGCTACATTTTTTTTTTTCAATATTTGGTACACCTGTGGGCTGTTGGAAAAATACTGCACATGTTGATTTCAGGTCTTTTCCATTTTGATAATAAAATAATCAAAGAAATTCCACCAAAGGATTAGTTTAATATATATATTTTTAAAACAAATATTTTAATTACATTGGTGCATTTACATTGAATTCATATTTCTGTCCATTAACCCTTACAGCTAGCTCTACTCTTCAACAGACAAACAAAGCTGGTCCCTTATTCCATTCACAGTATCCTGTCTTTCAGCATTATGTCATATATGTCACCATTATGTTCATATTTAGATCCCTTTTGCAGGGTTCTTGTTTTGAATTTAATCAGCTACAAGCATAAAAAAGTCAGAGATTTATTTTTGTTTATCTGTTTTAAGTCTAGACCCATGGTTTTTTTTAAAAAAATGTGCAGTAGTAAATCTAATCTACCCCCATTTTTGCTCTATGTGTGCTGCATGAGAAAGCTTGACAAGCATAGCAACAGTAACCACGTGTCACATGATTCCATCAACCAATCAGGATTTAGCTGCATTTGAATCAATGCGAGCACAGTTGGTGTGTTGCTTGGTTACTGTCAGTCATACCTGACCACACCCACACAGCCCTGACCGGCTTCTGAGGGTTAAACTCTTTGTAAATAATACATAAAGGATGTTTATTTCCTTTCATTTCTATTTATGCAGCCATGAATATGAGAAAATACATTAAACCAGGTTTTCACAGGCTTTAATTTTAAAGCAAATGCATTAAGAAGAGCACTGAAGCGGGATCAAGTTCATAGGAACGTGTTAATCTTGCAACAGTTTCACTTGTTTAAGAAAAAGCGGATTTTAAGATCACAACTCGCAGACTTCTTAAGATAAAATTAAATATTTTACTTGGAACATTCCTTAGTGAAGGTGAAGCAATTGAGGACTTTAGAACAGTGTGTGTGTGTGTGTGTGTGTGTGTGTGTGTGTGTGTATGATGAAAGCCCGGTGAAATTGCAGTCCCCGAAGCCATTTCAGTTTCATATTCCACTGTTGCTGCTCAAAATTCTGTTGTTATTGTGCAGGGAGGGGAAAACAGTGGAAACATGTACAGATGAATTATGCATCTCCATTACAGATGATCATTCCAGGATCACCTTGAAAGCAGAGAATAACCACGGCAACTCAGATTACATCAATGCCAGTCCAATAGTAAGTATTGTTTATTCATTATGGCTCTACATTTGGCTAATGTCTGTTGTTTCTGAAGCTTCTTCTTCTTTTTTTTTTTTTTTGTTGTACCTGTAGCACCTGTTGTGGTCGGTTTTCACTGTGAGATAAAAAGTAGTTTCAAAGGACTTGTCATTGATCCAAATGCATTGATCTTTTTTTAAACTTTGTTCTCCATGCTGGGAGCCTCAGTGGATTCGGTGTGTCTTGTTGAATCACATTGCTACTTTTACTGCTTTTCAAAATGGCTGCTCCCTTGAGGTGCCCCCC
>NW_007579663.1:0-23719 GCF_000690725.1 Stegastes partitus | reverse complement strand
TTTTTTTTTTTTTTGACTAAACAAATGTATCCCCCACAAATCCAGAAAGACCTCAGTGTTGGAGAGGACTAAGGTTATTTTTTTTTTCCTGTATTTTTTCCCCCAAAACATTGCCAGTCATGATTACCCCTGAGGCTGCTGAAAAGGGATTCCATCAAAGGGAACAGGAAACTATGCATTTCAAATACAGTGCCAAAATTTCCGAGGAGATAGATGAGGAGGGCACACACAGCTGCACTAAAAGCCTATTACTCTTCAGAAACAAACAATGGAGACTTTTAGATGCTCTATTTATTCCTCCATTTTCTCTAATGGCATATTCAGAGAGGTTTTTAGCTTATTTAAACACCGCTGTAGTGCGACATTTGCCATCTTATAGAATAATATTATAATAAAGTTAATCAGGGAAACAAGTTAGCGACAAATCAGATTTTTTTAAAAAGAGAATCCAAGACTGTTTTTGGTGAGGTTGGGAAAAAAAAAAAAAAGAAGAAAAGAAATAGGAGCGGATGTTGAAGATGGGTGAAGTAATGGCGGATGCAGTGGTGTGTGGATGAAAGGACAGTAATTACACCACAAAAGGGACCCCTGGCTGAGCCCAGCAAAACTGTGATAATTATGTCTGTCAATGCGGCTTCTTCCTCCTCATTAGCTTCAGGGGCAGTGGCCTACGAGTAAATAATCTGTCGCTTCTTTCTGGGAATTCGGGGTCAGGGAGGCAAAGGCACGTCGCGATCCGAGCTCACGGGTGACGTGCGCGCGGGGAGAAAGCTCCGATAATGGTAAACGCTTGACCACAAACGATGCAGGCGCGCCCAGATGCACGGCGTCGTTAACGGGAGGAACGGTTGGCGGGAACGCACGGCGACACAACATGTGGTCAAAGCCCGCTCGTCTTTGTCTCGTCTGGCCTTTAAACGGAGGCTGTGTGTGCGTTTCCCACCTGTTCCCCACGCCTTTGTTTTTTCAAACTATCTGGGATGAGCTCAAGCCGGCATTTAGCTTCCAAGCTTCTCTATCTTAAATAAACAAAGGATCAAGGCACTACAGCAAGGTGTTGAAAGTTGAGTCGCTTCTCCCGGAGCAGATATGTGTGTGAGCTATTTTAGTACAAGCTATTTTACTTCAAACCAAAGAGCACTTCTTTGCATCTTTTTGTTGTAGTCTATCTTCTTCCCACAATGGCAAGGGGAGGACAGCTGAAACGCAGGACTACTCTTTCATGTTTGCGCTTTAGTATTCATGCAGGGATGTCAGCACACAGCTACAGCATGTCTGTGTCCTTGAGATTGGCTAAACGGAGTGGAAGCGCTAGCATTCCGCATCACCCTTTCATTTCTGTGGGGGAGATTTTCTCTTTTTTTGAAAAAAAAAAAAAAAAGGAAAAAAACCGAACCCACGTGAAGAATTTCATCCAGGATTGATGAAGAGAAAAACTGAATAACACAGTTATGGCTAATTGAAGTATAGCACTAGGTAATGAACACAGTGTTTCCTTCATTTATGTGTCCTTTTGTGAAATTTCTTTAGAAGAAAGGCAGTCAAATTTTCAGATTTCAGACAGGCCTTGTGTTGGTGTACTGACAGAGCAATTTCTGTCACTCAGGCTTCACTTCTGCTTCCCAATGATCATTTTGTTACAAAAACCCAGAATTAATATTGACATCCTACCTGACATCTCAAAGATTACCCACTCAGTTCAGATAATATGACTATAAATCACAAATGAACTTAAGTACGTCCCAAAAACTAAAAAAATACAATAATTTTCAGAACCAAGGATGATGTTTAACACCAAGTGTCTCCTGAACATGAACCCTTTAAGAACCAACAATACTCTGCTTCTGTTAAGGCTGACTTGTAATTACATTACTGTCTGGAAGTGGATTAAAAAGAGTACAAAAAAAAACTATTTGTCACTTTTAATCCACCAAAATGAAAATTTACCCCAAACAGACATGAGATAAATAGCAAAAAAACGACTTCTATTGAAACATTTTTAACTAAAGTTGTACGTTTTGGTTTTTATCGGCCATTCAAAGCATTAAGAATTAATCCCTGTTGTTCAGGATATTAAAACATGAGGAGAGAAAAGTATTATGGTAATGTTAAAAGCCATGAAGAAAATGTGCCATAATTATTTTCCTTTTAAGGGTGAGTGTCAAGGTCCATGAGCGAGACGAATGAGTTTAAGAAATACACAAAGAAGTGAAATGAAAAACTAGATCTTTAACTTTTAAGGCCATGTAGAGTGTCCTTGACAAGTTGTTCCTTAGCATTAAAAAAAAACAAGTTTGTAAAAATGAAAAAGCCATTAAGTACGACCCTGTGACTTTGTGTTGTGGTTCTTCGCTTCCTCTTAACTCTCAGTTACGATTACGGGCAGTGCTACAAAAAAAAAAAAAACCTCCATTGGTGAAAAAGAAGAAATGAATCAATCACACCTTAATTATATAAAAAATACTACCACATTTTTCTCATGTAAGACTATATTCCATACATCTACCATTTAATATATTAAAAGAACCCCTGTACCTACAGCAGTACACCACCGTTTGTCATTATAATGCATCAATACGTTTCTTTCCCTTCATAATATGTCAACATTTTTCCACTGATGCATCTCGCACCAGAGGGAGTGCATAAAAATTCATTCAATAAAATGCGATCATTGATTTTGGGGGGCCAACCTCAGCCAACGCCTACTCAATCAAACCTCAATCACATCCCTCAAATCAGGTCCCCCATGTCATTACGTCCCACCTCAACCTTCAGCTCCCTCGTGTCAGCCGCCTCCAGGCTTTAAAGTCCCACCGCGGTATCATGTTTCATGCAGAAACACGTCAAAGCGTGAAGAAATTGAGTTCTCAGAGCCATTTCATGAGGTCTTTGAAGGAGTAGTATGTTGGTATAAAGACATTGTAGAAGATCCTGACAGCAATGAAATACAGCAGGAGTGAAAAATGGTGACACAGAATGGGCAGGTTGAGTTGTGAAGTGTTAATTTTGCATGTTAAAGAGTTGCGAGTTAGATTTTCCACTAGAAACCAGCACAAAAACATCATAAAGCCATGATATCTTTTAAAAAGAGACATCAACACCAACGCTAGAGGTGCCTGTTTGCTCCATATTCACAAGATAAAGTGAAAATACAGCAAAGTCCAAGGTCTCCTGCTGTCTGCGTATGCAAATATGACGTTTGAAGAGACTGATTTTCAACCGAGCGGCGCACATCCTCTAAATATGTGTTCAGCATCCAGTGTAGCGCCGTGTAGCATTCACCCACAAACAGTGTGTAGCTTCTTCCATGTCCCAGTTTACTCTAATCAGACCCACAAAAATAGTCCCATCCTGAATAAGACGGGGTTTTTGGAGGGGGAATGAGAGAGAGGAAGAAAATGGAAGTGTTTTCCTCAATAGCTGCTGATCCCTTTTCGTTCCTGCATCCAGATGGAGGCTTTGATGGAAGTCTTAACCAGACAATATGTTTTCATCCACCAGTCTCCACCCAAACACTGTGTCACACTCTGTTCCCTCTCTCCCAGATGGACCATGACCCTCGCAACCCTACTTACATCGCCTCGCAGGGCCCGCTTGCTTCCACCGTGGCAGACTTCTGGCAGGTAAAACTCATTCGCCGCCCATCTTTCATCTTTTAGCGTTTTGTTTCGACGGCGTTAAGAGCTTGGACGAACCGCCCGTCTGTCCCGATGGCTTCATTTGCTTCACCATGTGGCGTGTGTTTTTCATGTCCTGTTCTTAGTCCAGGAAAGGAGTGTATGGATTACTATGGTGGATGAAGCAGAAGTTAGAGGTGTCTGAACACACACACATATATTTTTGCATTTGGTGTGACTTGTACTAACCAAGGATCACATAAAAACATTTGAAAGTCATTAACCCCAGAACTTGCAGCAGAATCACATTTTCTTTAGTATCGAAATGATCCATTGATAGTTATTTGCTCAAACTTGAGTACACTGCAAACAGGAACTGCTAATAGCTAATTTAACATACATTTAATGGAGCTATTTTGCCCAAATGTAAATAAATAGAGGCCGTAAAACAGCTCAAATTGTAGCCCATAGTCACTACTACGACTCAGCTCACTTAATCCACGGCGACATTAACATCATGTTTACATCCTCTAAAGAATTATGGGGACTGCGATTCCAGCACAGCGTGATTATCCCTCAAATAGAGGCGAAACAAAGGAGGCTTGTATATTTTTAGGAAAATGCTTCGCTCTGTGACTCAAATGTAATGCTAATACACGAGTGGAACAAACTGGGAATAGAACTAATGGTGCTGCTGTTGTTCCTACTCATCAATAAAGCAGTGTCAGTAGCTAAATGTGCACAACAGACCTGCAGCTTTTCGTTTTAGACAGAATTCTAGCCATAAACACCCCCAGGAAGTCAAATGTTATTCATAATAATGCTGATATTTGCTCATATTTGCATTTTTTTCCTCAAAGCTATTTGCATTCGTTCCCTTGTCCATAAATGTCAGAGGAACCTGCCATCAATCACTGGATATAGGCTATTGTAAAACATGTCAACTTGTGTGGAAGTGTGCCTTAAATGATGCATGGATGCCAAATGGCATTCTTATGTGTTAATAGGACAGCACTGTAGTAATTAGTGGGCCCATCACCTCCATATGGTGAAGTAACTCCAGCTAGCCGTGACCAGGATATAGAAGTGTGAAGCATAAATCCTGGCAGACCAGCTGGCCCTGCACTCTGCACTCTGCATCTTGCGCTGAACGGATACTCATTTTGAATCATTACGATAGTGCTGACTTGGTGTTTGCACAGACGTTCGAGGCTGCTTGTGACTTCAGAAGGGCGATGCAGCCAAGTTTAGTCTGGTCTAGTTGTGTACACCAAAAGAATAGTTGTTGTAAATCAGTTTTTGCCTCAAAAAAACAAATCTGCTTGCATGTTTTGTCCTCATGTGGTGTTCAAATTAATTAAACCTCAGTCGCTGTTATCTGAAAATTGTACATTAATTGACACATAAACTCAAAAAGGGGAAAAAAAGGAGCACGGTTTGCTGTACCTAATTTGTAAATTTCAAAGTACCTCAAATGAAACAGTTGATAATTATCATTTTGGTTATTTGTTGGTTTGTTTGCCATTTTTTTATGCACCAGGTGAATAAATGCATATCCATTATCTAATGAAATGGGCTATTTAGACATGAACTCAGCTCTAAATCTTTCCCAATTAAGCAGAAAATAATAGAAAATTAGAAACAGATTGACTGACACACTGAACATCAGTTCTGTTTCTGGTAGCCATTCATTATTCAGTATGGTTAACCTTGGATTGTGGCAGGAGGAGGGAAAAAAAAACATACTCTTTTACCCCATTAAAAGTAAACAAACAGGGTAAACACTGGCACTCTCATGCAAATGGACCGTGCAGGAGGCAAATCTTTTTGCTCTGTCCTATCTAATCCACACCGGCCTCAGGCAGTGCTCTGAAAGGCGGCTCTGCTCTAATCCTCCACTCCTCATTCCTCCATCCCTTCATCCTTCACTCCTCCATCCATCTCCCCTCCCTCCCTCCCTCCCTGGCTATTACCTTAGCTCTGCTGGGCCCTCCTGCTTGCTTCTTCTTAAAATTCAGTGCAAAAAAAAAAAAAAAAGCCAGTTTGCATGAGTTCACAGAGCACAACTGGGGTCATTTCAGGGCTTTTCTTATTTTGGTTTGTTTTCATCTGTGCAAATTATAAGATGAAATTGTTAGTCACGTTCTAAAAATATGACATGGTTTTTACAAGCTGGAGATGGAACATAAGAATGCACTTTTACCTCATCACCTGCAAATATCTGCTAAATTGTACAAGACTAAATGGATAATATTCTCTCACATTATCACCTTGCCTAATCTCATCACATCCTGGCACAATTGGCACAGTTGGCGTGTAATGTGTCCACTGGGCTGGATCACAGAAGCTTGTGATTAGTGTATAGTCAAGGCCATTGTGTTTTTATAGCAATCATAAAACCCGCGTTTCCTCCTCATTTTCCTAATGGCTGCCGTGAGGCCTGTATTTTTTTTTCCCAAGGACACATTAGATTGTGATAAGATGAAATGGAGCAGCGGCAGCAGCGCAGTAGATGTTGTGATCTTCCTCAGACGACTGGGAGAGGGCGACACATGACGCGCCCTCCTGCTGCTCCACCCAACATTTATCATTTGTCACACACAGAGAGGTGACATTTATTCATACTTCCTGGATGAAGATTAAGAAATCAATTTCACCCTAATACAAGGCTGCCGTGTAATGCTAATGTGCAATATGCTGCACCTACTGGCACAGTTCAGCGACATATTAGTGCTGTTGGGATGTCACACGGACGCATACGGGAAGGTTTTCTTGTGCTGGACGGATACGTGACGTCTGCTTTCCGGTGTGTAGATGGTGTGGGAGAGCGGCTGCGTTGTCATCGTGATGCTGACGCCCCTGTCTGAAAACGGAGTGAAGCAGTGTCACCACTACTGGCCCGACGAGGGATCTGATGTCTACCACATATACGAGGTACGTCAGAAAGATGTACAACAGAAGTTACAAAGCCCGGAGGCTGTGAAATTTACATCTGGATTACAAAAAAAAAATACATATTTTCTTACTGCGGGTGGTGTCTAGTCATGCTAATAGGTTTGGATTTTATGTGCTGAGGTTTTCGAGAAATCTGTCTCCACAACAATACGAGGAAGATGAAGTGGGTGTCGTTTGTAGTGCTCACAGCGTTGCAAAATGACATTTAAAAAATTCAGCTGAAACATGTCTATCCAGAAGCAATGTCCATAATTTACAGACCTCACTGTGAGCAGCTTTCAGCGGAGCCACTTTCTGCAGAGTGAAACCGTCTCTGTAAAGCTGCTGAGTAACAAGGACGCTGTTTCTGTGAAAACATGTTGCTTTAGAGTTTTCTTTAAAATGTTTTTTTTCCTACCGAGTTCATTTCTTTCCAATTTTATTGGGATAGCGGCTGAGGACCATTATCTTCAAACTCTGTGGTATAAGTTGGTTTAAAAGGTTGCCCTGCTGAAAGGGTGACAAGGTTAAAATATAATACTGACATTGAGAATTGGGGGGAAAGAAAAAAAACTGGACGAAAAAGCTCTCCATATGAAATAAAAACTCAAATGAGAAACATCTGAGCACTGTGCTGATGCTATTCTCACTATAAGACTGCATCTTGCTCCATTGTGCTTGCATATAATAGTATTGTTGGCTTGATGCTGGAAGGTCAGAAACGTATGTATGTTCATCTCTTAGATGGCTTGTAACAAAATGAACACAGTCTTCTCACAGTCTTTGCTATCAAGCTAAGTTCCATCTTATTTTAATGCGAAATGAGTCTAGTTTAATACAGGAAAGCACACAAACTCTCAGCATGTATGTGATTTCTGTGACACTTCTTAAAACCTTTTCTACATTGAGTTCAATGAAAACTCTCGTCCTAAAAGATTGCATGTGCTGTCAACTGATATTTGCTCAAAAGAGAATGTCCTTCTTCCGCCTGTTGCTCTCTCGAATCTTAAAATATACTATCTGCATGGCAAGAAACCACTTTAGAGGAATATGTTTTTGTAGTTTGGGTCAACCAGCCCTTTATTTCACAAACTCTACTTCATCTTTTACACGTTTTTCTTTCTGTTTAGGTCAATCTTGTGTCTGAGCACATCTGGTGTGAGGACTTCCTGGTGCGGAGCTTCTACCTGAAGAACCTGCAGACCAACGAGACCCGCACCGTCACCCAGTTCCACTTCCTGTCCTGGATGGACCGCGGGATCCCCAACTCGGCCAGGACCCTGCTAGACTTCCGCAGGTAGAGAGGAGCTCCTGCCGGTCGCCCCTCAGAAACACTGCGGCAGATTTTCAGACAGATTTCCACCTTTACATCTGGCCTTTATCCTGAGCTTGTTCTTAATCACCTTCCCTTATATTCTGTATTCTGTCAGCGCCTCTCCGGTCCGTCTCCCTTTTGCCCCCTCTGCCTTTTGGTGTCCTAGAGAATGGTTGTTCTAATAAGGACTGTGTTTCTGTGCTATCCCTTTCATCCTGGGCCTATTTCCCTCACCTCCCTCCAGCACATGTGATGCAGCAAATTAACAGCCCCGCACTGCCTGGCTTGGCTTGGGAAGAAAAGAAAGAAAAAAATAAAAAAGAACCCACCTAATTCAAACACCCAATTAAATGAGAGCTGTCTCACTAAAAACATGTGAGAGGGGGAAAGCTAGTGACTGAATAACCTCACTCTGTTCTTCATATAATGTGTTCTGGCAGAAGAGCAGCAATAGCTCCTCTGGGAAAACCCAGGAGGGATAGGAAAAGCCCTCCAAATGAGAATAGATGCATCTGATTTGTGGATGGAAGTGTGTCCCTCTGGTTTATCATGCAGATGAGAGAAGAAGAAGAAAAAAAAAAAGAGCGAATGTGTAGTGTTATCATGTCCTCCCTTTCTGACAGAGTTGGTGCTCCTCTTTTCAAATTAAGCTGGATGTAGCTTGCAGTCAGTTCTATTTATTTGTCATACTGGTGTGTAGCCGTGCTTTGATTACATATATTCTGTTTACCCTGCTGTTGAGATCTCCGCTAGCTGCCATGATTTACCTCCATTAATGCTGCTGTAGGTTATTGGGAATCTAAAGCTCTCTGATTAAGGGATTCAGAGGTCGCAGATCCGCACAATCTACTGTACACTCACGGTTTCACGGTTTCGGCCAACTCGGTATTTTGCGGTTGCCAGTGTCATTTTTGTGATGTTGCAGCTAGTAATATGAGCCCAGTTGCATAGTCACAAAAGTGATCATTGGAAACTGTGTCTCCTCAGCCAGGCCTGTGCACAAACTGTCTTTCTCTCACTCCTGACTCTCTGTCTCCCTCCTCCTCCTCCTCTTCCTCCTCCTCCTCGTCCTCCTCCTCCTCTCACTGCTCCTTCCTCTGGCTTGCATGGGAACTCCAACCATCTCTGTATGCTGTCTGACTAAGGACACGTTCTGAATTTACTCATATTTTTGACTATCTCAGATTTTGAAAAATATGCATTCAGTACAATGAAATTTGATGTAAAAATGAACAGAAAATACATTACAATTTTAAAAAGAGGAGCATCTTCATCACAGAATAAGTACTGGATTACTTAAAATGTTACAAGACAACAACAACTCCTTCCTCTGGCCTGCATGGGAACTCCAACCATCTCTGTTTAGTGTCCGACTAAGGGCATGGTCTGATATTACTCACATTTTTGACATCTAACAACTTCGAAATTGGAAAAATATACATTTAGTGTAATTAAATGTGATGCAAGCACAGAAAAATGAATACATTATTCCTTAAAATCATAAAAAAGACAACATTCTTACTCTAGAATAATTACTGGACTGCTTAAAATATTACAAGATAACAGCTCCTTCCTCTGGCTTTCAAATGAACTTGAATCATCCCAGTCAGACAGTCTGCTGTCTGACTAAGGACATGTTCTGAATTTAACAAAATGAATGCCGAATGCCAGGAAAATATAAAAAAAATAAAACACTCTTCCTTCAGAATAATCTTTGCATGGCTTGAAATCCAACAAGATTTATCACGTTTAATGTTGACTGCATGCATTTTAATGATCTTTCTTACACTAAGACCTTGATCATGACAAAAAGAAATGGCAAAGCTCTTAATGGCTTCAAACCGAGGACACCTGTGCTTTGAGATTCCAGTACACGTGGATAATGCTGTTAACAATTGTAGTAATTAAGGTGAAAATACATAGAAAACATCACAAATGCAACATACAAATGAGAGAACTAAGAAAACATTGCCCAAGCTGGCAAGATTTAATATGAAGTATTTATATAAATATGTATTATTATTAATACTGTTGGCAAATGTACAGCTTTGTTTGTGTATTTCTAATAATTATAAACATTAGTGAACATAAGACTAGACAAACTACAGATATGATGAGATATTTATTTTTTCATTTTGTCATTGAAAGGTGAAAAACGAGGGGAGATGGAGAGACGCGGAAGCTCTCAGTGTAGTCAGTTTCCATGGCAACAGCGGGGTGTGAAAAGGCTTGTTGGCCTTCACCGTGCCTGTGGTGTATAACATTCATAATTGGCTGGGGTTAATGCGTCGGCGGTCGGCAATCACAACATCACACCACCACATCCATCACCCACATGTCACAATAATGCTGTTCGAAATGATGCTCAATTTATTTACGTGGTGCGACACGGATTTCTCTCTCTGTGCTCAAATTAAAGTGATTGATTGACAGCAGGCAGCATCTCTCAGAATTGTGTTTGCTCCTTTGATTATTGCCGCCATTAATTTCATCCAGAAGCACGGTGCAGAAGTCCCTCATGAGTCACATTTGTTTTAATTATCGCCGTTATTATTCAGCATAAAGGAATCGCTCCTGTTTCCAGAATATAACATTCAGCAGCCTGTGCATTCGACTTTAATCCAAGCTTGCAATGACATTAAGTTTTCTCTTTTTTTTTTTTTTTTATTTCAGAAAGGTTAACAAGTGCTACCGGGGTCGATCTTGCCCGATAATTGTTCACTGCAGGCAAGTATAACTATTTGCACCTTGTGACAGTGGCTGACCCTGCTGAATTGGGATAGAGAGTGTTTGTCGTGGCTTATGTGTTGGAGGGGAGAGGCTGTTTATTTAAACCCGCTCAATCCATTTACTCTATCTGGGTCCACTGGAGCTGCTGTTTATTCCACTGACTGTGTTCTTATGTAAATAGCGTGGCACAGAGATGCCCAGCCAAAGACACTTCCATTTCCCATTTGGTGGAGTTAGTTAACTGGCCTTGATTGGTTTGTATTAAACACCAGGTATCTGACTGACCACTTTTAATAGTCACATCCTGTTAAGTCATGCATGGGGCCAGTAAGCCCGCTTTCCCTCTGAGGGAGCTGCATGGACTGAGTGCCTAGCAGTGGATTAATGAAGCTGTGGTGCTCAGGCCGCTCTCCTGTTTTATTGGCCTTGCCTTTATTAGAGAGATGTCCACGCCTTGTTTGCAATTAACATGCAGAGCCGTTGAATGGCCGGCGGGCACAAAGGGAGGCTTTTCATAGGGCTATCTCTGGAGTAATGGAAAAGCAAGGCTCTCCAAAAGCTGTTCTCGAACCGCCCCTGGCCTCTCAACCTCTCCTCTGCTCCTGAGGTGCATGCATTTAAAAGCCTTTGTCCCCAGTGTGCCTTAGAAACCATTCCCCTCTCTCCAATAGCCGAGCAAGTCTCCAGACCACACATGCACTCGTGTGCAAAGGTTTAACATAATCACACTTATTGGAACATCAAATATTCAGATCTGCTGAGGTATTTTCATTAGAATGTTAAAATTTTTCTTATTGATTTGTGCTTCTTAAGTATTCCGTCTGTAATATCATGTTGTACGCAAATGGAGGCGTGTGCATCTGTATGCAAAGACTAATTTGTGTTTAAATATACTCGACAGTCTCTCAGCAGATGCAGATGTAAATGAGCAATTTGTTTCCTTATAAGAAAAACACTCTGAGATTAAAGCATCTCACTCTGCCACCTTAATGATCTCTCTCTCTCTGACTCTCTGCAGTGATGGAGCTGGCAGGAGTGGGACTTACATTCTGATTGACATGGTCCTCAATAGGATGGCTAAAGGTAACGATCAATGGCTTCCCTTTCACTCTTTCTGCTTGCGTTCAAGTGTTGCCCTGGCAACGCTAAAGCCTCTCATTTTCCACAGAGGGTCTTGGGGATGCATTAGAGGGTGACTTCTCTGAGGCCTGGAAAGGCAGCGAAGACAGAGGCAGACATGGAGGGGAGCCGCTAGGAGTGGAGAGAGCAGAACAAAGAGAGAACAGAGAGAGGGGAAATTTAAAAAAAAAAAAAAAAGAACCCTCTACCCACATTAGTAATTATCTATTTAAGTTACCTTCACACCGTATTGACCTGCAACATGAATTTAGATAGCACATGCATGGAAATGAAATGTTTAAAGGGAAAATACATTTGAAAAAAAAAAAAATCAAAATTTTCTATTTGCTTCAGTGATTTGAATCAATATTTAATATTTAATGGGAACATTGTGGTTATTTGATTTGATTTATTCTTAACAGTCCATAGTTTGCAACTCCAATTTCACCCTGAAAATTGCTGACATTTTTTTTTTTTTTTTGCACTAATATGAACTAAATTGTGAATATCTCCAGTATGTCAGAAATCCACGGTGCATTTACACTTCTGCAATTTGGAGTCGTGCTGGTTGGTCACAAATCACAGCAACTTGGCGCCATTATGGAAGCTAAAATACAAATCAAAGTAAATATAAAACCACAGGAAAATGATCTCCGTGGCCTCGGTTGTATCATTACGGAGCTTGGAGATAGATTTGTTTCTAAATCTTAGGCTGCTGTGACAAAGAAAACTTTGTGTTTTTCTCTGAATCCCAACAAAGCAGGAGTTGACTTGAGAAAAATCCCGTCAGTCTGCATGAATAAACAAACTGATCAGTTCAATTTGCCCTCTCAATTCTTTTGAGATATCCAACTTATGAACACCCATTGTGGCGCCGGAGCTGGGTTCCTCCAAAGGCCGCATTACATCACCTTAAAGCCCTCCATAGCTTATCCTGCCCTCTGCCCTCTGACCCCTGACCCCCCCTGACCTTTAGCCCCAGCTCCCAGCATGCCCTCCTCCTGAGATCCAGCCTCATCAGAGCGGGTTAGCCGGGCCTCTGCTGCTTTCGTTGTCTGTAAAACAGTAATAAGACTGACCCGGCCTGATGGAGTTCATGTAGATCAGTGACGCTGTTGTCCACGGTGATGAAAGGCTCCATTTGGTTTCTTTATAACCTTCTGTTTCCTGCTCTAAAACCAAATGTATAAAATGTACATAATCTCACTCTCCGAAGCTTTTTTCTTCGGTCAGAGAGCCTCTCTTCAGCTTAACTTTGGAATCCAGCCCGTCTAAGACATGAAAGTCTTGTCGGAGCACTGGAGTACTTTGAGCACTAAGTCCGGCTGCATTAAATCCCGCTTTCTCTCTCTCTCTCTCTCTCTCTCTCTCTCTCTCACCCACACACATACGTACATTCACACTCTATCTCCTTTGCTTCCTTTCTTCGCCTCACTTTGAAAAACATCTTGAGAGTTCAGGGGCTCTTTCTCTTTCTCGCTCTCTCCTTGGGTTTCCTCTCCACATCGCTCCCTGTCGGTTTTTCTCAAATGAGCTCCGGCGTGCTGCTTGCAATCCATAAATCTGAAAGCAGAAGAAGATTTCCAGATTAACATCACAGACTCAACAGCAGCTGATCACTGTTGAAGGCGAGCAACTGTTGCATAGGTTAATCATCAGAATGACTGCTGCAGAGCGGCTATAAATCATTTTAATTAGCGTTTGTTGATGCTCAGATACATGCGCGCTCCCTCAGATGTATCAAAATGCTCTGAGTGGACTTTCTAGTTAGACATAATCTAAAGCTATTTTTTTTTTTTTGGACGAGATTCTCACAGAAGAGCCAGAGTGGAGTGTTTTTTTTTATTATTATTTTGTTTTTAACGCATTACTACACATTTCCCATACCCCCCCCCAAAAAAAAAATATCCTTTTGCATATTTTATCGAGAAACAGTCTGTGGCTCTTGTCCAAGTCTTTCGAGGGATGAATGTAATAATTTTCAATCGCTGCGCTGTTCCAAAGGGAGCCCAGCATAAAGAGAGATTGACAGATGTGAGCTGGATTACTCCGCTGCTTTGAACTCAGTCCAATTTTCGGTCTGTTGCAGGTGCTAAAGAGATTGATATTGCCGCTACCCTGGAGCACTTGAGAGACCAGAGAGCTGGCATGGTCCAGACAAAGGTAAGGTCCCCGGCTTTGAGTTAGAGAGGTGGGGGAGAAGGGAAGAGAATGGGGGAGCAGAGAGGGAGGAGGGGAGAAACGGGGAGGTGGGGGGGGAGGAGGTTGCAGTCATTCAAACAGACGATTGTCTACTTTATGTGCACAGGATCAGGGGAAATGATGGTGTAATTGATAACTGCTTCAGGATTAGAAAAACATTGTCTCGCAAGATAATAACTCAGTGTTCCACATTTATCACAAGACACCGAAAGAGAATGACCATGATCTCTCGCTGAATTATTTCGTGTTTGGGAACGGCAGCATTATAGGATTTTATGTTCATTTCTATACATAAAAGACTGCAATTAATGATTATTTTTCATCACTGGTTGGCAGATCTTTCCGCAAATAACCGATTAAGTCGATGAAACGTCAGAGCCTGAAGCCCAAATGTCCAAAACCAAAAGAGATTCAATTTGCAATGAAATCAAACAAAGAGAAGCACTTTATTTCAAATTTAAGAGGCTGGAATAGGCTCGTGTTTATTGCATTTTTGCTTCAGTAAATGACGATTAACCAGTCGTCAAAAATGCTGTATAAGATAATCTTTTCTCATAATGTAGCCATCACACTTGTGTCTGATCAAGGCTACTACCTGCATTCTTAAGTCTCAGCAGGGCCTCCATCTCACACCATTTCGGAGAATACTTTAAGGCATTTCCTCTTATCCGCTAATGCAAATAACAGGTAGGAAGTCTCTTTTGTTTCTCTCTTGTAATTGGGAGGAATACTAATAATAATAATAATAAAGGCAAACCTCATGCAGCGGTGGGTGATAATATTTATGGAAGCTAACAGACTCCAGTGTTCCTCGATGGTTCATTAATGCTACTTTTACAGCCCTGCTCTGCTCAACCTAAAAGAGCTTTTCAAGCACTCTCTCGTTTTCTTGTCTAAGTGAAATTATATTGGAATATTGTTGATTCCACTTTGCTGGGCTCCATGCTGGGCCTGCACAGAAATTAGACTGTAATGAGGTATGAAATTTAGAGTTAAGTTTCAAGGATTGGACAACCAGTTATCTTTTCTACCCTTCATGATGTCGCCACTTTATTCTAGGATAAAGGAAAAAAAAGGACAATAATTTCCACCCCTTTTTCTGCTTACTGCTTTTGACAGACATCAACGTGCAGTAATTACAACATGTGTGACCGTTTTTCTTCCTTCCTAACGCTCATCTCCGATCCGTCGAGCAGAGATTGATCTCCCCCCAGTGGCGTGAACGTGAACAGCGCTTCATGCACAAAACCCCTCATTTTTAAAAGTATCTTTTTCCCACTACGCACAACTTTAAACTCAACTTGGGATTAGATATAGGCGCACATAACTGCGGTGGAGATAAAGACGGATGTACTTACATATTTTCTGGCCCCGTCTTAACTTCAGTAGATGCGTAAAAATAGAAAAACATCAACACTCCAGATAATCTCCACTGCAAAGCGAGAAGCACGGCCACCAGTGACTCCTCTGTATTGATTGAGCCTATCCTCGGGCCAGACTATGGCAGGCTGTGTGTTGACACATCTAAAGACTGTTCCCTCCAAACTCCTACGTACCTTTTCTCTGTGAGAGGACCCTGTGGCCTGCAGCCTGGGGAGAGGAGAGGAATATAAAAACACCAGGGTCCATGGGGCAAACATCAATCAGCCCCTTTTGGGCTCCTCCGGGAAAACTATGAATCGGTTTCACAAATAAATACACACACACACACACACACGTACAGAGAAAAACCTGAGAGACAGCTTGACTCAAAAGCTCCATTTTAAGACACACCTGGCTGGATCGATGGCCGTGCCGGCTACGCGTGCACTTCAAGCTGAAGGCTCACAGAGTGGTTCACCTTCACCTCGAGCCTGTGGCCGAGCTCATCCCAGGCAGGGTCAGGAGATATGGAGGGAGAGGCGGAGGCGGCACCTGTCAATCATGCTGAAAACCTGAGTTGTTACACACTTGGACACACACTAAAACTTTTTATCCTTCCTTTTCTCTTCCCTGCATCCTTCCCTCCTCCTCTTCTTCCTCCTCCTCCTCCTCCTCCTCAGGAGCAGTTTGAGTTTGCGCTGACAGCCGTGGCAGAGGAGGTGAACGCCATCCTGAAAGCGCTTCCTCAGTGAAGGCATCACACTCCCCTCCTCCCCACCTTCTTCTCGCTCGCTGAACACCGGTTTCTTCTGCCCACTCAAGACTGACATCTCTCTCTGCCCTTCCCTCTCTCCTCGCTCTGTTTCTCTCTCTCTCTTCTGTCTCTGCCTCCTCTTCACCTCTATATATACTGTATACTTATGAATGTCGTGCCGGATATCTCACCTGTATCCATATTCGCAAATTTCGCCTCAGAGTACGACTGTTGATCTGTGTTGTTTCGGCGTGCGGGGTTCTGACGTGACGTGGGAAGTCAGGATCTGCACTCCTACTGTGAGACGTTTTGTCGATATGAACCCCCCCGATCCTCTATAACTGTGATGTTGTTCCTGAACATACCGTTCTAGTGCCACTGACGAGATGTTTACGTGATGTCAAGTGAAGATTTTTGTTCCAAAATGAGCTATCTACTGTCAAAAAGCTGACACAAAATGCTTAGAAAATGACTATTGGCACATTTAAACCAAACTGTAGTCGGGCTGCAACTAACACTTCCTCGATTAATCGTTTAGTCTTTTGAGTGGTGAAAAATAGTTTTTAAAAAAATGGTAATTGCATTTTCTCAGAGGCCACGTTAATTTGCCTATTTTGTATGACTAACAGCGTAAAATGTGGAGATATTGAAATTGTCACATCTGAGAAGCCGGAATCAGAGAACGTTTGGCATTTTTGCTTCAAAAAAATTTGCCATTTTATTTTTTGCCATTCGCCTAATCGATCAATCGACCGACCATTGCGGCTCTCAGCTGTAGTACTTTTAGAATAACAACGTGTAAAGTAAATGACGTCCTTGCCTGTATAAACAACGATACTGTACAGATTATAATCCTCTAAATGACTCGATGTGCTGGATACATGTAGCGTTTTTTGGAAGTAAACTCCTCACATGTTTCTCCTCCTCTGTGATCTGACTAATGTGCTCAGCATCACGTGTGCAGATGTTGAAGTGTGTGTGTTACTGCTGTACTTTGGGTCCAGACATCTCGTATTGAACCACGGACTCTGAAAAAGCCTCACGAATCATGCAACATATCAGCTGTTTTTTTCTTTTTGTTTTGTTTTTTTTATTCCTCAGTGCATTGATTTGACATATTTTGTTTGTTACATAAACATCTGTTAATATTAAATGTGAAATATACCATCTGAGATATTGCTTCTATTTAGAAATGCTGTCATCCTGTATCATTAGTAATAATATGATATATTTAAGAAGATATTCTACTGGGATTGTTGGGAAATTACGATCCATCACTGGTATATTGTGACATTTTGTGCAACATGACAGATTATTCCCTCTATGTATAGATGATGAATGACTTTATGAATCCTTATATAGTGCTATCTGAAATGTATACTGAGAGCCTCAATGAGAACTATATATTTTGTGTGAGAAGTAACATTCAGGTTGATAATAAATCAGAACAGACTATACTGCTCTGCTGACTGCTGTGTAATGTTATTTCTGACTCACACACACACTCACACACACACACAAACATGGCCGTCCTTCCAGGGAAAGTCATTTGATTGAATGGTAGCTTTAGTAAAGTCACAAAGAAAAGGCTGTATCGTGCTCCCTGAGGGTTTGTATCTGGGAAAGACTCGCAGGTTTGTACAGATGAAATGTTTGGTTCACCAGCTCTGTCAGCGGAGAGAGTGGCTGGGATTTAAAATGAAATCAGTCATGTATTTCGCCCGCCGAGGTCTTCTTGCAATATTACAGGGAGGAGAGAGTTCAGTCAGTCAGAGTACAGTTCAATCAGTGTTTACTGAAGGATGTGTCTCTCAACTTGCTGGAATTATTTCAGTATTGACATCTGTTGCTTAGTTTTATCTGCGATTTCTTAATTCTGCTGCTTTTTTGCGGCAGATCTCACTTTTAAAAGAGGCTTCCAAGTTTCAGTTTTTAATGAGTCTTTCCTGGTTAATTAAAGATTATTCAAAAATTCTGCCTGTTACTTTACTCAAGCATAAATGTGCATTTTCATTTATGATTCTGTGTGCTTTCCTGATTCCTAAAAGATTCTTATGTGAACAAAAACTGCAGAAAGTTCGTGTCTTTAAGGGAGTCTTTCAAGGATCTTTAACAACAACAAAAAAGACAAATCAAAGGATACATATTTGATTTAAAAATATATATATTAAAAAATTAGCAGCACAAGGTCTAACTGCTTCTTCAGCTGTAAACTAAGTTGTTTGTTGTTATATAACTATACATGCTATAACATTTGGATAAATGGTAACATTACTTTTGTTTTTATCTTAACATTTGACTGAATTAACATGATGTCTTGCAGTGAAACAGCTGTTTAGTCAACTCCAGACATGAAAAGTCTGATAGAAGACATTTGGATGATGACAAATTTAAAGTTAAATAACATTAAAATGAAAATAAAGTTTCTAATAAGCCACACTTAATATGATTTATGTGATGATTTTATCAATATTTTAGGAATCAGGTGCTAATGTTTTATAGATCAGCTATAAACCATTCAGATGTTTGGGTTGCCATATTGTGAAGAATGCTGTTGGCTGATTAACCTGTTCCAGCTTTTAACAATTTGCGTTTGCAAAAGTTAGCAGGTCATTAATGTAGAGGAATGGGTTCAATCACACGATAATAAATGTTAGTGAGTTAGCAATAAAGGTTGTTCACAGTAATTTATCCAACAGGGATGGACGAGGATATTGGCATCGGTATCGGCTGATAAAGACTTTAAAATGAAATATCAGCATCAGCCCAGAAACAAATACATCTGGCATGTTTTACGTAAAGTAGTTCTCTTGCAGCGAATGTGCACTTTTTAAGGAATTGTAGTTTATGTCTGCAGCTCAGTATAGTAGGTATAATAATAAAGACACTTGATGTTTTAATGCAATTAGGTGGAAAAAATATGTGAAAACATCAGCATTGGTTAAAATGTGTAGGATAATATTGGGTGTTTGGAAATCAGGGGGAATATTCTGCAAAACTAGCATCAAGTGATTAACTAAAGAAGTGTCCTGCTGAAGGTGTAAACACCAGTTAAACCACAACCTGGCACCATAAATGTTGTTGTCGTCTTTATGGTTTATAACTGGTCTATAAAGCAGTAGTAAATTATTTATTAATGAACTGGTTATAAAAGAAACTGGTACCAAACTAAATATTAGAATTAAGCCAAAACTAACCACAAAGAGCCACAGTCATGGATGTTACTGGTTATCAGTCGACATTTAAATATGAAGCATCTGTAACAGAGCGTAAACTAAACTAAAGGACTTAGTCAGAAAGTACAATGAGGATTCTATTACCAGAGGAAAAAGTGCAAACACAGTGTAGAGAAGCATGTATAGAGAGCATATAATTTCCTAGCCCTCGACAATGCGTGCGTGGGGTTTTTGTGTGAATGCATATTCATGTACGTGTGTGCGTGTGTGTGCTGCCCGTTGACATGTCCCTCCCTCCCCTGACAGTTCTAATAGCCGGGAATGAGGCTTCATGCACTTCCTGAGGCCTCATTTGCATATGATTCGCTGATGAGCTGCCACCACTAACCAGCAACACCAAACCAAAGCCCTATTAATATTCTCCCATTCAGGTTGTAAAGCACACAAACCTAATCAGCTTAGAAATTACTGTATGGAAACCATAATTACGCATGTTTAATTGCTTATCATCTGATGGGTACAAGTTTATTAGAAATGTATTCATGGTAATTGCTTCCTGAGGTATCTGGTGAGCTACAATAGCATGTGATATCCTGTCAGCTCCCATTTGGGAGGATTAATGCGTTCTGAAAAAGTCACAAAATTAGATACTGTGTATTGCCTCTTTGGATGCTTGGTTTAACTCAAAGTGATTTTTAATTTAGGGATTTCTAAATTACTGCTTAAGCTCGGATAAGTCTTTGGAGTGAGATCCGTCAAAATCAGCATATCTCGGCGTTTGTTAAGGAGCGCTGGCATATCACAGGGATATAAATGGCTGTAAAGTAGGCAAACGACTGTGTAATCATGATGCCACCAGAAAATACTTGCAAACCTATCTGGCGAGAGACTAAATTTTCCACCACCAAACACCAAAAGCTGTAAAAATCAGGGGAAATGCAGCAGCCACACAAAAGTGAAAAGTCACAGGCATGAAATGAGGAAGCACGTCTTGTAAGAAAGAGTTTGGAAGTAAAGCCATCTCAAAGCCGATGAATCATTCAGTCCCGAAACAAGCAGATTAAAACACAGAGCGGCGCCCTCAGAGGGGCCTCCACGCCGCCAAGAACGTCGAGTGGGCCTTTTCAGATGGACCTCAGTGAGTCTTACAGCTCCTGCCCACTCTTTGATGATCTCTCTGTGCTTTATTGTAGTCACTGTTGGCTCTCAGTCCTTCTGACACAATTGTAAATTCATGTGGTATTATGAGGAAATCCAAGTCCAGCCAGCAGTTCCTCTTTGGATACCTCTCTCCTTACAACCAGGGGCATCTTTAGTGCCCATTTTTAGATATAACTGATATATGTGATATACAAATATGGCGTTGTGAATGAAAGTAGTTACACAAAAAGGACTACAAAATAAAGGAATGATGTTGAAGCAACTTTTTTCCATTTGCAGAAAATGGTTAAAAGCATTTTCTTTTCTTTATTTTTCTAACAGTGGATCTGCACAGGGGCTGCAAGGTGGAGCAGTTGGTAGTTTGCAGCAAGAAGGTCGTCGGTGAGGACACCCGGGATCTTTCTGTGTGGAGTTTGCATGTTCTTCCTGTGCAGCGTGGGTTCTCTCCGGGTTCTCCAGCTTCCTCCCACACAGTCCAAAAACATGTAGAGGTTAATTGGTGATTCTGAATTGTAGATGTGAATGTGAGTGTGCTTGGTTGTCTGTCTCTAAGTGTAGCCCTGTGATAGACTGGTGACCTGTCCTCTGCCTTCACCCTGAGTCAGCTGGGATAGACTCCAGCTCCCCTGCGACCCTAGTGAGGATTAAGGTGTAGAGATAATGGATGGATGGATGGATCTGCAGAGTGTAAAAAGTGTATCTGAGCTGTAGTTGAAGTAAGGTTCTGTCTCAAATAAAACTCACTTGTCTTCCTGCTTTGGTGATGCTGGCTTACTGTTGTGGATTTTGTCAACTTCAAATTACATTTTGCCTGTTAAACTTGTATTTTGATTTCAGACAAAAAAAGCAAAAATTCGATTCACTACTTCTTTAGCGTTGTGTCTGATGTTCCCGTTTCTTCAGATTTCTCTGCTGCAACTGAGCCACTGTTTTCTTCAAACAGAAGTAAATCAAACAAAAAAAATGTTAAGTCTAATGACACAATCTTTGGTGTTTGGGTAAAAGCAGACACTAAAGTTGGAAAAATTAGAAACTTCAACTTGACTTTCCTAAAATGAAGTTGCAACAACTGTTCTTTTGAGAGGACTTTAATCATTTCGGCACATCTAACTCAATACACTGGCATTAATGTGACTTGTTAATTCAGATCAACTTAATTCAACTGTCTTATACCAACTGAAGCGATTTATTTAAGTTTGTCCAACAATTCTCTTTTTTTCGGTGCAGTTTTCCCTCAGCTCTGCCTTTTAGCATCTTTCTGCTCATTTTGATTCAGTCACCTAAAGCTTTACTAGTTCACTTTCACCTGCTTAGCAACTAACAGCAGACAAACACATTTAGCAACCAGATAGGAACTCAGATGTTTTCATGAGCTGGTGAAGACCAAAACAAGAGCTACAAGGAGAAAAGTCAACATGAATCTGCCACAAACACAATCCCCAGGTAATATTGTTTAGCATTTCCTGGTGATCGTATGACACTATGCTTGTGTTTGAATATTTATTTGTACTGTCCCTAAGTGATAATTTTTTTTTGTATTTGACAGAATCAAGCTATTTAAAAGTGTGTGTGGTCCTCCTCGTCTAATCGCTTTAGAGTTCCGAGGCCACCAGCACCAGCATGAATTTGATCCCGTTAAGGAGATTTTTTTTTTTTTTGATTGCTGCCCTTAACGTGATCTCTCAGGAATTTCTTGCACAAATATCCACCCGCACTGATTATAGTTTGGTGGTCAAGGAGCACCGTGACCTCACAAGACACGTTTCCGGCTATAACTCAAAAACTCGTGCTAATTATAATGAAATTTCACTCAAAACGTCTAATATTATAAAATGATGAACTAATGACAATTTATATCTGAAAGGTCAACTTCGCTGTTACATCATGCAAAATAATAATAATTCTGGCCATTATTAAGCAAAACTCAGACATCAATGAGGAGATAGTGACCATACTTCACATTGGTGATGCTAATTTTGGGTTTCCAGTGTGAAGCTGGTGGTGGCTGTATCGATCTTCTGTTGTGTGGGAAGCCGCCATGTTTTTGTAGCTTCTTTGCAGCAACATTTAAAACCTCGTCTGCTGTCGTTGCTAAAACTTTGTGCTCTGCCTGAATCAACTTTATCAACCAAACATGTTTTTTTTCTCCCAGTGAATTCTCACCCGTCACCGTCTTCACTACACATCCAGACCGACATGGATGTAAAGTTCAACTTGTGTGATGGTATTTTCTAGTTAATAAATATCTGCGTGGATTCTTTTTTTTTTTTTCAAATGCAGCAGTGTTGGGGTGCATGAAAAATTGTCAGCGCAACGGCTGAAAAGTCAACGGATATCTAAAAGTAATTAATAAATACTTGCTGTCTCGAGTGGTCGTGGCACAAATGCAAACTTGGATAAAGAGTCCATGAAGCCTCCCATCTATCAAAGGGGTGCAACAAAGGGCCACTTGAACTCCTCTCGCTGAGCCGTGGGGGAAAATATGTTGGGAACCGCTGCCTCCAATGCAGATGGCTTCAGCCAAAGTTTGGACTTTTTTTTTTTTTTTTTAAATGCTGATATCAGTATTTGCTCCAATGGGCTCATGGGTGAAGTATCCCTTGAAGATACTGTGGACAAGTCAACAAAGTAATTATTTTGGGTATTAAAGCATGTCCTGTTGAATTATGGGTGAGAACTTGACTGTAGCTTTAATCAGATCTACTTGGTTGCTTAAAAAATAATTGCTGAGTATATTAAAAAAAAAAAGCACACACACACACACACACACACACACACACACAGCTGCTTAACTTCTCAAGCCACGTTCAGTTTCTGGATCCAAGTCCAAGAGGTGCTTTAATGCTGTGAATCTGGAAAGAAGAAGAAGAAGTAGAAGAAGAAAAAACACCTGCATGTCATTCAACTTTTGAATGATAACAACCAACATGCTGACAAACATGTCATTTCCCTGCAGAGAGGGGTTGGGAAATCCCAGAGTGTTTGCTTGTTGGAAAAACTGTCTGGGATGCTTTCCAGGATTTCCCAAAGAGAAAAGCCTTGTTTTTCTTTGCTGGTGTTGTTGGAAGTGAATGGAGAGCAGATTGCAGAGGCTGTGCCTCTCATGTCTGTCCAAGGCCTTGATACCTTTGATCTTCTCAAGAAACAAACAAGCTTTTAAACTTGGCACTCCCGGCGAGTGTCTCTCCTCTTCTTCTTCTTCTTCTTCTCCTTCTCCTTCGTCTTCTTCTTTCTCTCGTCGTCAAAACGCTGATCCTGAGAAAATTGATCTTGCGTGAATGGTTACGCGTACTATGAAATGACTTGTTGTTTAGGATGTGGACTCCCACCATGTTGTCACACACACACA
>NW_007579662.1:89844-115709 GCF_000690725.1 Stegastes partitus | reverse complement strand
GTCTGAGCAACTGTGAAAAACCCACAATGAGGATATAAACACTTTTGACCTAAACAGATTACCAACATCATTTAACTTTCAAAGCCATCACAGCTTGATTTTGTGCAGCATACGGTCGGCCCACCACTACAACAGCCCTCCTACACATGTACCAACACATATGCATGTCTTGGTGAGAATCCTAATCCTAAACCCCTAAAGCCTAACCCTCATCACTGACAAAATTTATTCTCTTGCCCCCTACCCTAACCTTCAACAATCACAACTAAATACCTAACGTTAATCTACCCCTGATTCTAACCTGACCCTTAAAACCAAGTCTTAACCCTCAAACATCCCTGCCAAAGTCCTCACGGTGCAGAAATGGACTCAAAAAAATGGTTCCGAACAAAAATGCGTCCACGTTAAAACAGAAAAACATGTACTTATGCACACATACTGACACACACACACTTTTCGTGTCACTCACATACAGTCTCTGTCTCCCTTATACACACACACACACACAAACACACACACACACACAGTCACTCCGATTAAGCCCACCATGTGTTTGAGGGATTAGGTTGTGCATCTCTAAAGGGGCACGTCGTACCATCTGTGCAGGGGCCTGACCGCATAACACACACACACACACACACACACACACGCATCTACACACATGCACTAACACACACGTACACACACACATTTGTGCTGTTTAGTCTGATCACAATCACTTGACTGTAAGACCACCTTAATTGACTCTGCAGGGAAGACAAAGCAACAAGAGTGTGTGTGTGTGTGTGTGTGTGTGTGTGTATTGATCAAGATTGCATGCTAAATGCACCGCACACTGTGGTGGAAAGTGCTCGCAAACACAGACACACACACACACACACACGCCGACACACAACAGCAGGGACTCTGTAGCAAGGCTTAAGTGTGATCTACAGGCTGCTTTTAATTCATTTGTGCTGATGGAGGAGAGTCTGTATTTGATTTACTAATGCTTTTCCAAGATGCACCTCAGCGGTCCACAACAACAACAACACGCTGTTCCATAGCATAAATGATTATAAACTGTGTACGATTTGATTATTGACTGCGTGCGTCTCTGTATGTAAATTTGGCGGCTTTTTAATTAAATGCCAGTATATCATTCTTGCTCAACTACTGTAAATACCAGCACACGGTCCTCTCGTTCCTACTGAATTTGGACCCAATTAGCAGACAATTCCTCTTCATTAGAAGCAAAAACAGGGCGGAATATGCAGCAGACTGACAGCTCAACAATTAATGAAGAAAACACAGACTTTCCAGACCCGACCTGTGACCTCCTCATTTGCATACTATTCATTTATTGCATAAGTTTTCCCCAAAGCATTGTGTATAACCCAATACATACACTGTGTAGAACTCCAGCCATGACAGAATGTAGATGTTTATTTATTACATCAGTCCTTAATTTATTTGGTAATACCCATCCACATTTTCTCCTCTAGTTTTTTAAACTTAAAAACATAATGTGCTGTTTACTTGATTCCGTTGAGACCACAGTTCTATTTTTCTTTTTAGGAAATCAAAACATTTGCTTAAATGTTGATCCCAGGAGTCCAGTAGCTGCTTCTACCTCAGATATTCCTGCTGAAGGAATGTCTTCTAATGGCTCAGGAATTAAGCTTTCATTCAGACTCAATTTTTAATAGAATACAGGTTCTGGGTTTTTACTCCATATGTCAGAATCAAAACCTGTCTTTAAAAAATAAATAAAAAATTGAATTAAATAATACACATGCATGAAGACTTTTCGCTTTCAGTGGTTTCTTTTCAGCTTCAGCACACAATGTGGAAACAGCTGACATCTCCTGTTGCAGAATTATCAACCTGAGAGACATGTTAGGATCCAAGTTTGACAAAGTCAGGCTTCATTTGAGTAAACTGGCTCAACAAAACCTAGAACATCAATTAGAGAAAGTCAGTATCAAGACTATGATTACCAACGTTATTATTGCCTATGAAATAGAGCGTCTGACGTTCCAATTGAGTCTTCTTTTGCCCAAAATGGAGAAATAGTGTGTGCCCTACTTCAGGCAAGAGCAACAAGTTATGAAAATGGAGATCTTTTACAGCAAACACTGTTCTTGAAATAACAGTATCTGACTGTGTGCTTTCTTGTTGTCTTAGGTGGTATTAAGCCCATGATGTAGTGATGGTGCCCCTGCAAAAGAGTGATGGAGAAATTGTTTTAGACGGCCATTTACATGCAGGGAGAGAAGCAACGTGATCAAAATGTTTTTTTTTTAACAAAAAAACCTGAGTGGAGATGCCGCACAGAGATGGTTGTTTCCTGTAGTGAAAGAATAATGTGACACACGGATAATGGAGCAGGAGGACAAAGCTGTGAAATGTATGGAGGAAATAGCAGGTTTATACCTCAAGTCTACATCAGCTGAGTCATACTACTCACTACCGCTGCTGCCTTTATCAACGTGTTCAATTATGTCACCTGACTGCGAAACTATGGATTAACTTCACTCACAGCATTCTTTTTTTAACGTCTAATGCCAGTGTTTTCAAATTTCTGCTTCAAATTTTCATGCATTTCACGCCTTTATTAGCGAAATGCCAATACATGACTGGAATTCAGGAGAGAGACATTGGCCAAGACATGCAACACAGGTGTTCAGTCTTTAATGACCAGATGAACTTGGAAATGATTGGGTCATGGGAGTCTGGATGTAAACCCTTGACTTTCTTGGTGTGCGATTAGTGTTCTTTGTATACCCACCATCCCCATCCACTACCTAGTGCATGATCTAGTGGTACAGTCCTTCATTCATTCAAAAAAAATATGATTATCAATGCAATCCGGCCAGCTCTGACTGTGAAAACATTTTAGTAATATATGACCCTACACTCTAGAAACATGCAACATGCTCATCTGTGATGCTGGCGTCCACACCATTATTTATCATCTGTCTACATAGAGAACACACGACGTCATGCTACAGCACTGCATTCTGGAAATGGAGATATGGTTTTTTCTAATATGAGCATAATTATTAGGACAAGTATATGTGCCTTTAGGTACATAATACACTTTAAACTTGGTTTAAAGGTGTTGAATCTTCAAGGATTCTTCAGACATCGTGCAGCTTCTGGTAACGAGGGGAGTGCCCCAGAGCTCTGGAACAGCTGGCCAGCTATGTACAGCTGCTGATGTTGATCGATTACTTTGCACAAGAAGAGCCTGCTGGAACACATGAACTGTGACCGCCCAACATTTTTATTTTTTTTTCACCCAGAGTGGAGCACTGTTTAAGTGCTCATCAAGTTGCTTTTTATAGGGTATTCTAAAACATGCCTGAAGGGATTTACTTGTGGTTAACCAGCGGAGAGGTTATTTCGATCTCTGGAATTTGCTGCCTGTTACATCAAGAATTAAATCAAACTGGGGCAGTATAGCTTCCATGCAGCGTTTCTCTTCAAGTCCCTTTTCATTAGCCATGAGGCCCCTTAAGATTTCCAAGCCCAGAAGGTGGAAAAGTGGTTTGTCCAGGCAGAGACAATTTGGAAAGTGAAGTAGCCTAATTTCAATGCCATGCAGTTGAAGCTGAAGTGAAAATTCCTGAGTTCAAATACGTCAATTTAGAGGCGTGATGGTTAAGATGATAGGGCTGGCCGTTCTTACACTGAATCCTGAAAAGCGTTGGGTTGGATGCTATTTTAAAAAGGGGGACTTACGACTGTATTTGATGCAATGAAGCATGGTCGCTCTATACCGTAATTAATCAGCTGAGGGTCAATATACCACATGCATCTCGCTGGGATCACAGGGCATCAGGGGAATATGTGTATGTATGGATTTTTTCTCTTATTAAAATCCTCTGAGCAGTGGTTGTGCAATTTTTTCACATTCAACTGAGATTTTTCTTTAACTTGTCTTTATGAGGTAAATGCTAATAGCTTATTGTAATGACTAACGGGTAATGACACCATTAGTGTTTAGTTTGGCTCCCTTTAGTCGTCATTCTTACTTTGTGATTCTGTCGACCACTGGGTAGAGAATCGCCCAGAAAAGTGGAAGAAAAACTGGAAAATCCACCCAGCAAAAGATGAATAGATGGCGAAGAGGGAGACCAGTGTACAACAATAGTGGTCAGAGACAAGAGAGAGTTCAGAACCATTATTTCTAGCAAATCAGGAAGTAACAAAACCTGCAAAACGTTTCTGGACAACCAGCTGCTTTACTCTGCCCTGATCACAGCACTGACTTATTTTGAATTCAGTTGATTTTTGCTTTCAACAGTCGCCTCGATGTTAGTGGTACTTCTGTTGCTAATGCTATCACGAGCTACACTATCTGTCAGAAAACCTTCCAGGAACTTCTTTCTTCTCTCTCATTTCCCAAGTGGGTTTGATCATTTCGTGTCCTGTGTTGTTGGCAGTTGCTCAGCTCAGGAAAATGGAAAGCAATCTAGTGTTTGTGACTATGGTGCCAATAGCAATCCTTCTCGGAAACGCAAGGGGGGTGGGGGTTGTCTATTGCTATTGTAAACATAATTCTTATTAAATTACAACAAACAGTTAAGGTATGTGCCGCAGCCAAGAGAAGCAAACCAGACATGTCCAGGGACCTGCTGCGTATATACTTCTAATTTACTTTGCCAAGTATGCTTTGGGGAAAAAGCAATGGCTGCCTGAAACACGTTCTGTGGCAAGATTTTTCAAATAAAGCTTTGTTTTTATACCACCTAGACGTCCTGGGGAGGTGGTCGAGGTGGATGCTTGGTTCAGAGCTTGTGTCTGATTTCTGGTAAGGTTTTGGCAACATAAGATTGAAGATAGCCATAACACACAGTCGGTCTTAAAAGGTTCTTTATTTTGCCTGTTTTATTAAAAAAACTGTCTCTGTGATGAAGAGAGAAACTGAACTCGGAAGTGTGTGTCACCGGAGGGCTGGTGACTGAGAGGGAAGTGAGGTGTCGTGGGCGACTGACTGATTTTTTTGAGAAACAGAGGGGGTAAATATTGCGCGAGGAATGCCAAGTAGCAGGCTGGACTTTAGTAGCGGGAGAGAGAGAGATGGCAAGCAGACGACAGAAGACTGGAACCACCACAGCAGGCCCAAAAAGCTTGCAAAAACAGTCAGGGAAACAGAAAAAAATGGTCTCATGATAGAAAGACTATCCCACTGTTTCACCAAAAACAAAGATCTTCTCTTGACTTCACCCAGCTGCTGCGATAAATATTAAAATGTAAGTTTCGCTTCAGCTTCTCTGAGCTGATTATGTAATGCAAGAGTGGATATTACAAGAGCAACTCATAAAACAGACTGACAGTGAATGCTTGTGTAAACACTTTGGCAGATATCTTCCCACTATAATGCCAAGAAATAAGTCAGGTTATACTCTTGATTTGCAATACAGAAACATAATTTCTAGGAATCAGGGTTGGTCAGTCATGAGTAAATGAAGGTTTGAGTGGGAGCTTTTGCTCAGCTGAAATGATTTAAATGTATCTGTTCCATCAGACATCTGTGATATCAAATACGCAGAGTGACACGGACTGATTACATTTGAGCTGTGGCTTTGTCAGCTCTCTGAGGCAGTTTCAGAGTTTGCAGGAAGCTTGATATCTTGCAGCAACCTTAACCTCAGCAGTGAGATCGTGTGGTTGTGTTGTGGACCTCTAAAGTGAAGAACAACAACCTGCTTAGCTTATAGTCCAAGTTGATTTAAAAGACCAAATGGGTTGCTGTGAGAACCTGTAGTTCCTCTCAGGAAGGGAGTCCTTAAGACATGTCAGCTCATCCCAAGGGCTCCAATACTGGGAAAAAAGGTTGAGAACCAGTATACTGTGTCATTAAGTGATGACTGGACAATATATGTCATTTAATGTTGGATGCATTATGTTTTTCTAGCTCCCAGCTGATCTAGAAGCAGCTATTGTAAATAAAATCATTCTATATAACCCATATCATACCTGGCACCAAAGTATTCAGTAAACAAGGTCAGTTTGTTAAGTTTCATACTAGAACCAGAGACATACGACAGAAACAGCAAAATATACAACAATGTACTTACAATTGAGTGCATCTTATCAGCATCAAAAGCGCACCCTGAGGGCCTGGAGTGCAGCGCTTCATGCCAGACAATATTGACTGCATTAAATGATTTGATGTTGCCGTATTGTCTACGGTTTCAGAGACTGTTTCATATTCTGCTTACACACATTTCAACAAAGCTATGCAACACTTTGCCGAGTGAAATATAAATTGTGTTTCATTTTATTTCATACAGCGTGAAAAACACTTAAAAAAAAACACAATTTAAAACCACTGTATTGTCCAGATAGGTAACAAATTAAAGGGGCATAAAGTGTCTTAGTAAGGTATTGGACCACCAGGTACTGCCAGAACAGCTGCTTGGCATTGATTCTCTAAGTCACTGGAGGAATGAACGCCATTCTTCAAATATTTGTCTTTTGAAAATCTCCAATAGGTGTTAATTTTGGGTTGAGATCTGGAAGCTATGAATGCCATTGCATATGACATTCATCAAACCATTTAGTTGCCCTCGTGTTCAATGGATGGGGGCATTGTTGTCCTGAAAAAAAACACTCTTCAGGTTAGAGGTGTTTCATCATATAATTAAAGGTAATCACGCAGAACATCTTTGCATTGATTTGCAGTGACCGTCCCCTCTAAAGGGTCAAGTGGACCCAAACCATAATAACTGTAATGGAATCACTGGATCTCTGTAGTGCAGGGGTCAGGGGTTGCGGTTTTTCCTTAATGGACACCTCTGTGTATGTTCATTGTGTTTTCAAAAATCTGTTGCTCTTCGTATGGTACAACGTGGTGTTGCATTAACATTGTATGGTCAACACTACTTCTAAAGATAGCTGTGTTTTTCATTGAGCGCATCCCTTTGTGGGTCGACAAACATGCAGGACACTAATGAATAGATTTCAAGTTCAAGTTTATTGTAATCCGTGGGAGAAATTAGTTTTGGACAAATGGCAAAAGTCAGCTGCACAGCAACACGTACAACAGAACACATGCTACTAAAAACACACAAGGTACATGCCATATAATAAATAAGTTCAAATAATATAAAGAAAAACCTAAAATACACACATACCCCCGTACATACATATCCCAGATCCCCATGTGCTACCTCCCATTGGTAGCTGCACCTAGCTGCCCATTAATGAGCTTGATTGAGAAGGGGATAAAAGTGTTTTTGAGCCTGCACAGCGGGACTCTGTACCTTCTGCCTGAGTTCAACAGTTCATACGCCGTGAACAGGACAGTCGGAGAGAATGTTGTTTGCCTGCCTGATGGTGGCCTGTATAAACAAGTCTTGTGGCAGTTTGATGGCTTGATTAAAAAAATATTCACAAATTTGTTCTTAATTAGATAATATTGTTTGGGATAAGTTAGTGTATTTGCATTTTCAGATATTAGCTAAATGTCATGTATCACACTCTACTTTTTTGTATGTATACTGTATACTTACAGCTTTGGTGTTGCTTCAAATTGTTCAACACTTTTACTGACATAGTGACTGAGTTTTGCTACCAAAAGGGTTTTGAGTTAAACAGAGTTCAATTCAATTCAAATTCAGTTCAAATAACTTTATTTATCCCCTAGGGGCTATTCAAAAACACACAGTATTAAATATAAAAAACAATAAATCACATCACAAATATCATGTTATATTACATGAGCATTGGCAGGGAGTCAGTGGGTCAAAGATGGTTGTGTATTTAGAAAGAGGACAGCTCTGGGAACTAAAGTTGCCCTCCTTCTTTGAGTCCAGCAGTCTGGGCAAGTCCAGAGGCGAGCCACTCAAATGCAAGGGAACAGCGGATGTAAAGGATCTTGCTGGCTTTCCTTAAGGTCTGTTGCTCACAAAGGGTGGAGAGGGCTCTTACAGGGAGCCTGATAATTTTGGATCAGATCTTGACAACACTTGGACTAAGAAATCAAAGTCTTTCAGTGTGCATGCTAACTTACCACAGAAAGCAATTCTCTTCAGCTTGCTAGTTGTTTGGTCCAATGGTGTTGCGGTCCAATTTTGGTCAGAGTTTTCTCCAATCCTGGGATATATTTCCACATCTATTTGGTATACCAAATGGACTTGCAGTCATGTTCATACTCATGATTTCCTTCATCCATCCATCTATTTTCTTCTGCTTGACTCCAGAGTTTTCCACGTCCTCCAAATGGACCCCAAGGTGTTCGCAGATGACAAATGCAACCCTTCAAGATTGTTCTGGCTCTACCCCCATTTGGATCGACGCTCAAAGCAACCACCCCATCTGGTTCCTTTCGGCACAATAGGGCAGCCACTCATCTCCGAGGGTGATACGTGAGGGTTGGAACATGAATCAGATGGTAAATAAGTGAGCCTGGCCTTCCAGCTCGCCTTCTTCTGCACTGATCCAGTACAATGCCCACATTAACGCCACACTAATCCATCTGTCCATCTCACGCTCCATTTTCCCATCACTCGTGAACAAGATACTTACATTTCATTACTTGGGACAGCAACTTATTCTCAGTCCTGACGGACAAATCGACCAGTTTCACAGAGAATCAACGCCTCAAACTTGGAGGTATTGACTCACATCCCTACATCTGATTTTGATTATCCTCTGACTTTTGCTTCTGCTCCATCATAAGGTCCACATTTGAGTTTGTCCAGCATGACTCAATACCTGCAAAAGCATTATTATTATTATTATCATTATACCACCTAAACCTCCGCATGTGAAAGAGCTGCTGGAAGTGAACAGGTGACCTGAACGCATGACCTACCCAGAATCTACATTAGTATGGAAAATGTGAAAAAGCTGAACGGGGGAAGGTCTTAAGCTGGTTCTGCCATTTACTGCCGAAATAGATCGAACACAATTTCAAGCTCTATAATATTTCTTGCAGTCATAAGATCACCAGTTCTTGGACGGACTGTTGAGATCAATATTTCCACTTAAAATGTATATTTGTCCTTTTCACCCGCTTTTGACTTAAGATACGAAGGTAGCGAGCGAGCGAGATAAGAAGGAACCACAGCGGAGGTAACACAGGCAGAGAGGGAGGGGATACCGTGGTTGTCTGTCAATGAGATAAAAGCCGACAGGAAAGAAAGTTAGACGGAAAAAAATAGCGGGAATACAAGAGTGAAGGTTGGAGTGTTTGTATATAGGTCAGTTAGCAGTGAGGGACATTCATCCATCAAGAGCCTATCAAAAATGCAAGAGCTGCAGCTTTTCTGATTAGCAGATAGATTAAAGACACACATGAAACAGCTCTAATCATCTGTCAAACTTCAGCCGGGGAGACTGAAGCTGTGATGCTTGTCAAGCAACGAAGCCGCACGTGACTCATCACAACAGACGCACTTATAAAACGCTGTTAGCGGCGACTACCAGGCCTCCCCGTAAACACACAGATGCACCAGCGCGGCACCTCGTCACATGTTAAGTCAGTAATTGGTGAAGATGGGAGCCAGATGAGGGTCTTTGTGGCACCAGAGACCCCTGCAGCGTCGAGCTTTTAGGCGGGGGTGGTGGATTGTGTGTGTGGTTGTGAGTGTGTTACGGCGGTGACTCTAATCCATGATTTAGTCTTTGTGTGTTTGCTTGTGTGTTCACCTGCTCTGTGTGTGCATGCATGCCCCACATAAATAATGCATGGGTTACTTTATGTGTTTGTTTGTTTGTGGCCACACAAGATGTCGCTTTTTTTTTTTTTTCAGTTTTTCTTAATACACAAATGTACTCGCGGGTAAAGTCATCCTGTGCTTGTGCTCATATCCATGCAAGAGTCACTGCTTGTGTGGTTGACTGTCATAACAGGCGCATTGGTAAGTCTATGTGTGTGTTTGTGTGCGTCTGTGTGCACATGTGTATGTGTGATTAAGTGCTGGGATAGAGCCCTGCCTGGGAAGCTCTGGGGAGATGCAGTCAGATAGTGTCTCAGCTACAATACAGCAAAAACAGCCAGCAGAGAAACAGACCGTTTGCCTGGAATCTTCACGACTGATACTCTGTCAACAGCTCTGAACTATCTTTACCGGGAGGGATGGGTGAGGCAGTGTGGAAGAGGAGGAGGAGGAGGAGGAGGAGGAGGGAGGGAACAAGGGAATAAGATGAAATGAAAAGAGACGAAGAGGCAGAGGGAGATGCTCTGCCAGAGGAAGAGAGAAATAGAAGTTTGTGACATTTCCAACAACAGGCTGAGCTGACAAACAGCAACAGAAGTGTGACACAGAGAATACGCCACATTCATAATATATCTCATTACGTATATTATTTAATTTACTTGTCTTGATGATGTGCTTGCAACTATTTGTTTTCTGGATGCAGTAATATTCATGCGATCTTCTGCTTTTTCTTGTTTAGTTTTTGGGAAATATGTTGCTGTACCTTCCTTCCGAGAGCGAGATGAAAAGATCAGTTTCAGTGTGTACAGTCCAGTGCACAGACGGAGTAAGCAAATGGTTAACTGTGCCTATAATACAGATTGAAGCTAGTGTGACACAGGTGGTCAAAGTCAGAAAATATGTTGTTCCTTGTTCGGCTAAGCCACGAAGCACTAAATAACAATACATGGCAATTTGTGGACAGTTTATTCACTTAGTGGGGCTAATTCTTGGAAAAAAAACAAAACAAAACAAAAAAACCTTCATCCACGTACAGCTAGTGTCTCAGCTACAATGTCTGTGAGGCTTCTCAGTCATCCAGGTCATGGTTATTCCACTAGTTTAATCGCAGCAACTGGACTTGCTTGAGTTTCTTGAAGACGTCTAACCCTCATCCAAGAGGCTTCATCAGTTCTGAAGTGATTCCCAGAACTGATGAAGCTACGAAGCTGATGCTACGACTTACCTACAATCGCACAAAACAACCAGTCGAGAAACAACTTGAGCATCAAACTCTATTTTGTCGCCACACAATATGTTCTGTTTACTGTTGAATGCTTATGTAGTATATTATTTGGTGTTAACTTTTGTATATTTGCTACACTGGTTGTACCAACTTCAGTTGTGTTTTGCTAAGAGGGTGCTTCAAAAAGTTCTCACTCTCACTCAGAAACATGAGGTGTGACTTTCATTTTGTACTGTATTCCATAAAGTCTTATATTACTGCCCACAAAAACTCACATTTCTGAAGCAATCAAAGAAAAAAGGGGAGGAAAGCCTCGAGCTGGCTGGCGTTGGTCCAGGACGTTGACCCGTCTCCACAGCATCAGGTGGCAGAAGCAGCCAGATGTGTCTTTGAACTGTCGCCTCATGGACCTTACTCACCTGACCCGCCACCGTCTGACTTCTATCTTATATCCCACATGCGGTCGCCATTTTAAGAGTGGGGAAAACGTCATGCAAGTATCTCGAGGCTCAAGATGTGACCAAAGGGGATAGAGAAGCTTGAACATCAGAGGACCAAGTGCGTTCAGGTTAAAGGAGACAATGTTGAAAGATAATGGAAGAACTTCGGTGAGGCTTTTTGAAATACCTTCATAACTTTATTAGGTCTACACAAAAATCTGCTTTGTATACCCCTGAACTGCTTACGTCATGTAGGTATCCAGCTTAACTTTTATACATTTGTGGAGATATACGAGTTCTACTGACTTATTTTGCTCAGAATTTGTGTTTGTTTGACAGCTCAGCCTCACAATCTCATCATTTACCAGTAATTCTTTATCTCTTGTCATCTTCATGTGTCTCGTCACGATGGTTTGTGTTGCTCACTCCCTCAAAAGACGAAGCTTCGGAGTCTCATCCTGATCAGATACTTAAAACACCACCTCTCAAAGTGAAGAAGCTCTACCCTGCAACCCCTCCACATGTCTCTTCACCCCTGTCTTTAAGATACCCTCTGTAGAAAACTCCTTTCGATCGCCTGCATCCGTAACCCTATTCTCTGTCAGTGCTTGAAGCTCTTGACCATGCGCGAGGGTGAAATGTGAAGTGACCAGTGACGACGTTCTTTTTTTCCTTTCGCTCATGACCAGTGCTTGAACTACTCGAACTCCTTCACCAGCAAAAAATCCCTCATGGCTTCAGATGTAGAAGTGTTGACTCTTATCCTGACCCCTTCACAGCGAGCTGCAAAACAACCACAGTGCAAGATAAAAGTCATAGTCTGATAAAAAAAAAAGAGAAAAAACTTCACACACATAATCCTCAAAGGGCAGATGAGCAATGCTGAGGTCCCCAAACAAGACATTCATAAAAATCAAAGACAGAATCAATGAAATGTGACTGTCTTGGGAATTATTAGCCTTCCTGCCAAGAATAAAGCCGTGACTCAGAGTGGGTGGCTTGTAGCAATGGGCCCAATACCTCACAGTACCCCCTAATAAAGATTCCCCAGGGTCACCATGGTGAAGTCTTAAAATAAAATGTAGCTCGGATGAGCAAACTCCCGTTACCCCTCTAGTAGACGTGTAAACTTGAAGAGCTGTTCCACTCTTTCACCGGGATTGAATCCACGTTGCTCCTTCTGGATTTGAAAGTCAGTCAGTCAGTCAGAGCCTCTTTTCCAGCAACCTGGCAAAAAGCTTTCTCAGCGAAGGCAGTCAGCGTGATACCTTTCTCTGCCAGTCTGCCGGCACTCTCCCAAACCTTCATGCCACACTGAAGAGGCAAGTCAGCCATGACAGCCCAACAATGCCCAGAACATTCAGCATCTCAGGGTGACTCTCATTCATCCACACCTGGTGCCCTGCCAGTCGGGAACTTCCTAACTACCTCAGAGACCTTCACCGCCCATGTACCGGGCTTCGAGCGAGTTTCGAATGCTGTCAGGAGTTCCTGCAGTCAGGGTCAGCAGTTTTTCTTCCCCTGTGACCAGAGCCAGGGCCAAGCTAGTTGACTAATCTTATTAATCTGATGGGCAACTTTTTTTTATCCTAATTATTTTGGACAGAGCCTGGACTGCTGGCTCCAGTCTTTATTATAAATCGTACCAAAGGGGTTGTGGTGAATGAAAAGTTTGTTTTTGTCTCTAAGTGACATAAATAAATTACAACTGGTTGAATAAATTGGTAGTGAGATTGAACTATGTGTTAAAATACATATATAATTTGACATCTCAAAGGCCTTTCTCACCTTTTACAAAAGACACAAAATGGTTTAATACCATTAAAACAAAGTATATAAGCAGAGACTAAATTAAAAAAAATAAAAAATGATGCCCATATATGCACAAAACCAACACTTTTGTGCATCTATAGACAATGTTTTTATATATTATACCGCAGTGACCTCACAAAAGGGAAAGTGGCCAAGCTAGCTAAGGTTCACCAATCAGAAAATCAAACATTGCTTTTAAAACAGATGAGGTTGAGAATATTTACTTACACACACACATGACAGACCACAGCTTTTTAATTATAAGCCCGCAAGGTGTCGAAGACAAAAAAAAACAGTTCAGGATTTGGAGGAATAATGGCATGACATGATTTTGTGAGGTGATGAGAACTGTTATGAGTTTCACACATCCTGGCTTAGAATAAAATAAGCGCTAAAATAAGCATTGCATTGTCAGTAGTGAAGTGTCTTTACCTTCACAAAACGCCCCCGGGCACAAGAGCAGCTCCACCGTTAGGAAAAAAATGTGATCTCAATGTCCTGACAGGCTGCAGTTTGCGCAACCTGCACAAACACAATAATTCACCGTAATGAAAATGCTGGATAATAGGCAAAAAAACAAAAAAAAAAAAACGCCACAAATCACGGCCTTTTTGCCGTTGTGTCGCATTAAGCATGTATAATCGGGCACTTACTTTTCTCCCTCATCTGTTATCGAGCACGTGAGACGAGGTTAGCTCACAGATTGCTGCTCAAAGTTATTACAAGCAATCATTTGACATTGAGATGTCGCCGAGCTTTCAGTAAACACATTTAGCCCCATTCACAGTAAGCTTGCATGGATGTTCAGTATCAACAGATTCATTGCAATCCCCCAGATGCTTATGATACCACTCTGGCTTCACCAGTTAAAAAAACCAAACAAAACAAAGCCTGCAATGGCAAAAGGCATAAACATTAATTCAAGATGATCCACCATCATTTTCACAGGGTTAAAAGTAGGCCACGTAAACCAAGACCTGAGGAGGAGGATAATTTTATCATCATGGTTATCATTTCTGCCAGAGTCTGATTAAAATATAAGCTGTGGTTTTGTTTTTCGACTCCTAGATGGTTTAATCATGCTGCAAATGGGTCCAGCAGTGGGCTGCAGTTCAACATTTGACTTATTCAAACAAGACTTTCCTCTCAAAGATATCACCTCACCTTTTTTTGTTCAGCTGATTTTTGTTATGCAATATAATAATAATTTTCTCAATGCAGAAAAACTCTTCTTTTTTCTCATACTTTGGAAATGTTAAATACTTATAATTATTTCTTATGCACCAAGTAAACCCTATTTAATCAACAGAAAGTATTATACAGCCATAGTGTGTTGAGAAAAGAGGATTGAAATATGCTGAGATTTAGAAATATGTAGACTTAACAACATGCCACACATTGTTACTTGTTTGAATATGATGTCAAGTGTACATTAGTGACTATTCTGTTAATCAGGCCAGTATTACTCATACTGTTATTGGCTCAAATATTAGTACCTCCTTGTTTTAATTCAGATTTGAAGGTCTTATAAAGTCTAAACAAGTCAGCGACTAAATGTATGCAAGCTATCTGCTACAGGCAACATTATAATAATACCATTAAATATTAACACTAATTCAATCAATCGAACTCAGATGACCTTCAGGCTGTTAAACTCCAAGTACATGGCACAACATCTGCAGTGTACAACAACAGCGAGTACACTCATGAGTGATGTAACTTCAAATGATCCTTTTGTGTGCTGTCTCTCATGAACACTCGTAAATGAATGTGCAACAAAAGTGAATACATACGGAAGCCGAGAGCGGTCATGGCGGCACATTTTTTTAAACGCCATTTTCCCGAGATAACGAGATAATTATCCCATTGACAGTTTGGGCTGTCACTTCAGCCTTCATCAGAAGTTGTCGGACTTCCTGGTGTGACGTATCTTATATAGACAGCTGACCGAGAACTCTGACATGACGTGTCATGAGAACAGCTGACCGGGCACGACAACTTACAATGAAGCGCTCGTGCCCGGTCTCGTCTGTCCTCCGGCCCCCCGCTGGTGACTGAGGATGAAATCCCAGGTGTGTGGGAGGTCCCACACACCTGGGATTCCATCCTGGACCGGGCACGAGCGGGCAAACACAAATACCAATTATCTCGTTTTCACGAGAAAACGATTCCTGTTATCCCGAGATAACGAGAAAATTAACTCCTTATCTCGAGAAAACGCCGAAGAAAGAACAGTAGCGGAAAACGACCGCTCTCGGCTTCCGTAAATACAAGTGATATTTAGCATACATACAAGTTGGAAAACCTTGAGTACACTTCTAATTTCCAAGTAGTCTGATTACATGAATGTGGCTATAAAATGACCAATAAACACAAGCACTTTCTCAGTTTTGGACGTGTGGATTGTGTCTGTCGGCACGTCCGCATCATGGCTCCACATTGAAAAGAATTGCTTGAAGACATGAAAAAAATCTGATTGCGATGCTTCACAAAGATGGAAAAGGTTACAGAGAGATCAGTGACTAACAATATGTTGTTACACTGCTGCAGCAGCAATCAGGAAGTAAAGAATCATCTGTAATACCACTAATCAGAGCTGCAGGTGCAGTCTTTCTAAAAAGACATCATACACAATACACAATCTAAAAAAGAGATGGACAAGTGATTTAGGCTTTGCACAGGGGTTATCAGTAAACATGTCTGACGGGATACGGGACATTGCATAACAATAACATCAATGGCTGCCATCGAGGAAAAAACATTTGCTCACTCTGAGGCACAAAACAACAAGAATGAAGCTGCAAAATTGACAAGAAACCTAAAGAATATTGGGAGAACAATTCATCCATAAATGTGAATGGCTCAGATGCGGTCCATCATGTTTAGCTTGGACCTGAGCAGGACTACCACAGTGAATGCATCGTCCTGACAGCGACGCATGAGCTGCATGAGCACAGAAAGTGATGGAGAGATGACATTTAATAAACGGCACCACGACAGCCTGTGGATATACCAAAACACTGGCTGACAGGATTGACTCTCGGTCTGCAGAGACTCGGGCAGGAAGAAGAATATTCCAGCCCGATAATGACCCAAAGCGCGCTGACAAAATCGCACAAGAGTTTTCGAAAGAAGAAAAAAAACCCATGACCTGCCAGGTACGTCACCTGACTTGAATCCAATGGAACACCTTTGGGGCATTTTATAGAGGAAGGCTGAGCAACACAAGCCCTCCAGCAAGAACGACAGAACACCTCTCCTGAAACTTGTGCAACACCGGTATCGTCAATGCCGAAGAGGATTGAGTCTGTCATAAAAAATAAAGGTGGATATGCGAGTGCTGAGAAAGAAATGTGTTGCAGCAGGTTCCTGTTATGGGGGCCTGACTTGTTTAAGATAGTAAATGTGAGTTTTAATTGCAAATAAGAGCAAATGTTGTTGATGCAACTACTATAAGACGATGCAAGACTTTTGCTGCATACTGGGACAATTCAGTTTTATTTTAATGGCAGGAGGTTAGCTGTGGGAATATCCATCTATCGACGCATGAACACTCACATGTTAAGATGCTGCCGGCACAGCAAAGTAGAATTTCAGGGGAAAAAAGCATGAATGGCAGCGAGAGAGAAGCGAGAGAGGATTGCATGAAAGTATAGCGAGGGAGGAGGGAGGAGGGAGGAGGGAGGAGGGGGTCAAGGGATGTATGAGAGAGAAAGAGGATGAGAGAGGGAGAGAGAGGGAGGGACTTATGGGGGGAAAGAGAGAGAGAGAGAGAGAGAGCTGAGAGGATTCACAGAAGAGAGCAGGGAAGAGAGAGAAAAAGGCATGCTTATAGTTCAACAGGGTGAACTAACAGAGAGGAGGAGATCGCCACTGAGAGTTGCGAGAAATATTTGGACTTAATGGACTCGGCGGCGGCGGCTCGGAGGGACACTGAGAGGCTTGTGTGAGGTAACAGCTCTGCTTTTCACTCCTGAACGCTGCTTTCTTGATGAGAAAGAAAAAAAAATGTACCAAAAAAAACAGAGCACTGATTCTACACCAGAATTTTCAAAATTTGACTCTCTCCGGTTCTTGTCTCTTGGTTTGTTTCATGCGTTGCCAAGTATCAAGGTTATTCCTGAAGTATTTAACATTAGAGGTGGGACAGGGAGGAGGAGGGAGGGGGGCTTCTAGGTTCTTTTAAATCAATTAAAGAGGTGACAGCTACAGTAGAGAGAGCTGCAATCAAGACATGTTGCGCATTCCTAAACAGGAAAGTCTTTCCGTGCAAGAACATGCCTGTGGGTTAGAGCCGTTTGATCAGTTTGCGAATGTGTGATCCGCAGCTCGATAGCAGTTTTCTTCTCGGTGGACGTTTAACGGGGCTGTCGGGGGTTCTAAGAGGGTTTAGCGGAGAGAATCCAGTGAAGCACATCGCGTTGGCGAACACACAAGGAGATGCTCTGAGAAATTCAAAACTAAATGTTGCGCCTGTGCGTGCTCTGTCTCCAGCATTAACACAGACGCCTGAAGCGTATCATTTAACTGATGCTTTAAGTAGTTTATTGATATTATACTACAGTTATTGTTGCATCACGTTCTTTTAACACGACTCAACTGCCAAATGAAGAATGTTGTATTTGCAGCAAGACTGTGGCTGTTTAAAGCCACTGTCACATGTAACTTATGTCTGAACAGAAAATAATTGTCCTGATGCTTGTGTGGGATGAAGCAGAGTAGAGTCTGCCTTCTTTAGAAACACAACTCTGCTGGGAACTATGAACAAAAAGAAGTTCCCAACACACATTGTGGACTAGCAACTGATGATAAGTGAAGATATATTAGTGTTAAATAATATAATTGTTTTGCCAAATGGTGTGTTTTCTTGACACCAACTGTCAGAGCTTATGTTGTTCCTGCGATTCTTGAACTAATCATGTGTTTAATGTTCAATTAAGCAAGTCTAAAACGTTGATATTCTGCATGTGTCATTTCAAAATGCATCAAGTGTTTGCAGCAGAGCCTGTTTAAAAAAAGAAAAAAGACAAACCATTTGGTGCTCTTCAGTGTAATTGACAAACAGTCACATGACAAAAATTGGGAGGCTCGTCGGCTGAACTGACGGCTGTGTCGACCCACAGGAGACGAGTGTGGAAACAAATGTTTTAAGATTGCAAGATTGAACACTTGAGTCACAAAGTGGATGAAAAATGGTAAACAGAGGAGTGAGTAGTTGTTGTTGGTGAGATAGAGTTGATAAGCAGAGCAGTGTGACTAACATCTAGTTTGTGGAGGTTGTAAGAGTGTAAATAATCTATTGTATCTGGAGCCACCATTTTTCCCCAACACCTGTGGGCACTTGGAAAAATGTTGTACATATTGATCCCATTATTTATTCTTTAATGATTAATGGCGTTATAACTGTGTCATAGAAATCCTTCCTGAGTTCTCTCTGCTTCTAGTCGTGGTTGTGTTGTTTCCGTAGTTTATGTTGCAGTGAAAAATGAGCCCACAGTGAATAAAAAGGTGACAGGAGCAACAAACACCCGGAGATTTCTCGAGGTTCAGAGGATTAACCTGCATTAATCGACTGTTTGACCACTTGTGCACAGCACGGGACGCCGCAAACACAGCCAGGGATTAAATTGGGATTTGTGAGGAGGAGGAGCCCTCTTTCAGTGGGTTTGTGGCTCACTAATGCGACTGTAGACACCTGAAATAGAGGCTCTTTCTTTAATTGAAAGTAGTCCCAATGTAAAGAGCGCATGTTGCCGTATGTCCAAGTGGCTTGTCAAGAGGAACGAAGCAGTTGTTCCAAGTTGCAGCAGAATTTCCTAAATGTTAATTTTGAACTAAAAAAATCTAACTTCACTCATCGTCATTGGAGAAATTGGTGAGTCAGATATCTCGAAACCACAAGGAAACACACTTTGTTTAAATCTGTTTTGCTTTATTTATGTATTTTCTTGACCTTATAGTATTTGCATGAAGCATCGTTTGAAATTTGAAGAAAAAAAAATGAAGGTTTTGGGAAGTTCCAACAACACAACATCCCAAATATGCAGATCTGTTCCAAAAATACACAGCAGAGGCTCATCCGATGTAACAGCAGATGGATATTTGCACAAGTCCAACTGAGGTATCTCCACTAAGTATTGGACTGAGTATAATTATTTTTTCATTATTAGGCCTATCTGTCATGCCATTCCTTTAAGTGATGTAATGCCACCACTGCAAATGTCCTGGCATTTATTCCTGGCAAGCAAAACTGCAAACTCTTTGGAAAAATCTACTTGATGCAACAGAATATATAATATATGTATATTTATTGTAATTTTCCACAGGAAACAATTGTTGGACTTTTGCTGGAAATAAAATGGTAGCTCTGACAGCTCTGAAGGTGCCAGACCCATTCTGAACACGACGGCTGTGCTCCCAATGATTTCACTGTAGAAACTGTGCTGAACAACTGTTTGCTCTGCAGAAAACCATTTAGGTTAATAAGACAACAAAAGGTCAGGATGACATGTCACAGGAAGTAAATAATGAAGTTGCTGCTGCTGTAAATTGCACACAGTCCTTCAGTTTTGGCTCCTGATGCTTCGCGGAGCTGTTTAATAAAGTCAAAGACAAGATTCTGCAATTGTTTCTTCAGTGTGAGACGCAGTCCAAAAGCATATTTCAAGAGTTTTATGGAGTTGGTAGTGCTGGGATACTGGTGTCAGCAGGGTGCGATTTGGATTCATGAGGCAGAGCTCGGCTCTGGTGGGCTCCAGCCCAATTCAACCCCTGAACACATACTGTAAATCATTTTAAGTGCATTCAGCTTAGAAACCGAGGTTCCTCTGCTGCCCTAAAAATGTTCGCTAACGGCACTGAAGTTGACTAATTACTTCAAAGTCATCTCATGAGTTGTGAAAGTGTAAAACAAGCTAAAATAGATGAACCAAACTTGAGAACAGGGGCCCTAATGAAGTCAGGTTGAGTTGAATAAACTGGTCACATAGACAATAGTTACTAACAGACTTACTCTCTTTTAACAGTTTCTTCTAAATTTAACACCGATCAACTTACAGTCTCAGCCGGTGAAGCCTTTTTTTTTTTTTTTTTTAACCAAGGTCAGTAGAAATAAAATCCATGAGGCTGCTCGTGGTTATATTAAGACAAATGATACGTCTGTAGGTGTATTGACTGAACTCAAGTCCTGGTTAGAATTGTTGATTCCAATTAAAAGGAGCAACAACAACATGTTTAATTTAACATATATTAGAGACAAGTTCCCACCATGCCTGTTTTCTCAAACTACCAAAAAGAGGCTTCTCTGGGGAGTTTTAACATCTACCAACACATCCTGGGAGGTCTGCCTATAAACTAGTTGTGTTTCTTATAAACTCAATGTAATGAGTTGAGTGAACGCTCAGGTGTTCATTTATTCAAGTTAGTCAAGTTATAAGAACTTGTGCTTTAAACCCTAAAGTGTTTCAAAATTAAAAATGTGATATTTAAAGTTCTATAAACTAGAAACAAGCAAATCTCATGTATAAACATTAAACTAAGAGGTAAGCTGTTTTAATTAGCTTCCTTTATGATGTTTTACAAAACCACAGCAGTATTAAATTGGATTTGTGTTTTGGTCTACTTGATGAGGCCAATATTTTGCCTTTACTTCCTGTTTGTTCAAGACAACAAGCTGTCCAAGACATCTCTCCCCTTACGTCACTTTACTTATTTCCCTGACACTTTGGGAAATACGTTTTGCTGCAGAAATGCAATAAGACAAATTAAATGGACACTTTATCTCATTAGTTTATGCTTTTAGAGGCAACAGACAGCTACCTAAACACTGAATGACAGTGAAAACTCCTTTGAAGTTGCCCCCGTACTCCGCTCTGACAGTGTCTTAGTGCCCAGATCTAATGAAATGTGTTTGCCACGAATAGAATCACTTCTTGTCTTTCATTTCAGTGTCAGTCAGATGTGACTTGCATTTACACAACACCGCATGCGTTCCACTCACAGTGACTTGTCATCACTAGTTGCATAACAACAGATGACTCATTTAAAGGCAGTGACACGTGTGTCCATAAGTTTGCTGAAGAAAGGCTTCCCAAAAAGTTTTCCGATACATATCTTTTAAATCTGGTGCGGCGTGGTGGAAGCATCATGTGAGACGCTGCTACCTCGGTTGGGTGATGGTGTGAGAAACAGGGTTGATGTCGCAGACTGAACAATAGTGTCTGATCTGAAAAGTCTGGAGTTGGACATGTCAACAACTCCTCATCCAACACACTCAGTGGGTTGCTGATGTTTGGGTCCTACATGGGGTCCAGTCAGTTATGTCCAAAGTCTCCATGGAAACCCTACATGGGTTTTATAGTTAACCCCAGTGTCCCCTATGTGAAGCCTGTAAGAGTCTGTCAACAAGGACTCTGTCTCCATGTTAGGTCTATGTAGTAGTCTTATGGGCAACAATAGGTATGTGGACTGCCATATTTGTCTTTAAATGCTGTAATACACCTGTACATTTAACTTTGTGAACTACTACGCTAGTGCTTCAAAGTACACAACAAATTAAAAGAATGACCAATAGATCATCCATCCATCCATTATCTATTCACCGCTTAATCCTCACTACGCCAACAGGGGGCTGGAGTCTATCCCAGCTGACTTAGGGTGAAGGCACGGGACACCCTGGACAGGTCACCAGTCTATCACAGGGCTACACTTAGAGACAGACAACCAAGCACACTCACATTCACACCTACGGACAATTTAGAATCACCAATTAACCTCAACATGTTTTTGGACTACGTGGGAGGAAGCTGGAGAACCCAGAGAGAACCCACACTGCACGGGGAGAACATGCAAACTCCACGCAGAAAGACCCCGGGTGTCCTCACCGGGACTTGAGGGGTCTTCTTGCTGCAAGTGCTAACCACCGAGCCACCTTGTAGCCCCCCAATAGATCATGTTTTGCTGTTTTAAGAACAATTCAAGGTTTTAGTTGGAATAACAATTTACATATTTTAAAATTCTGAGTAAGAGAGAATTCCTGCAAAGTCTAATTTTACTTCTATTAAGTGTTGTAAACATTACGACATTTGCATTCCCCTGCCCTGCATTACCGTTTTACTTTGAGGAATCTGATTAATATGAGTCTATTATGCAGATTCACGCAATTATCAGAGCAATAGGCCGTTTTTTAAAATTTATTAAACTCAGCCTAAGCTTGCATTGGTTCCTAACCGTTTGTTGAACCTGCTAAATTGGACACACCAATTCTCTGACGGTGGTGTCTGCCAGTTTCTGCTCCATTGTTCCAACATCTGAGGCCGCCTTCAAGGGGAAAACGGTACCCTGAGGTAGCGCTGAGGCGCTGGTTGCATCACGTTGTGTGAGGAGTGATTGTATCGACCTCCCGTGAACCCGCTGTTTCTCCTTGATTTCCTCCAGGAAGGTTAGGAGGCATGTAAACATGGCATCTGTAAATGCATGATTTCACACCTTGCAGAGATCTACGGGGCTGTCTGGTTCAACAGCTGCTGAAGGTGTTGAAGGTGGAGGTGACTGGCCGACGGGATGGATGTGGAGCGAGCGGGGCGAGCCTTTGATTGGAAGGCTCTCTGGAACCGGGGGAGGTGAAGCCTCATTGAATGCTGGATGAACATGTCAGAATGTGTAATTATGTGGCTGTATGAATGTTCCTGGCTGATAACATCTTTGGATTGCTGATGAATTTCAGTCTAGTGTGAACCAGCGTTGGTCACTGACAGAACATTCATATCAGCACTTTTGAACCACCTGAACCAACTCACTTCAAGCATTAATAATTTAGACTTATAGCAGTTGACTGTTATATCTATGGCTGTTGTAGGATGTAGACACTGGTAAGGATTGAAGCACAGCTGTAACTTTGCAACCATATTACCCTTTGGTGCAAAGAGAACAACTAATTCTACTGGAAAGGGTCATTTTTGCTCTTCATTTTGCTGTATTGTAGGCCCACGATAGGGACAAACAGTCGAAAAGATTACATTGAGTTAAGAAATTTGTTATTCGCTTGCAGGAGTTTCAACGTCATTGTGTTATTACTTTGGTGTGTACAAATAAGCATAATTGCAACGCTCCAGTTCCACTCTTTCTCATGACAATATTAACATATCATTGCATAGAGGTGTTGCATATTTGCATTGCATGGATATTAACATGGGCTGCAGGGTGGCGCAGTTGGTAGCACTGTTGCCTCGCAGCCGGTTCGCGTCCCGATGGGGGCACCGGAATCTTTCTGCGTGGAGTCTCCATGTTCTCCCCGTGCAGCGTGGGTTCTCTCTGGGTTCTCTGGCTTCCTCCCACACAGTCCAAAAACATGTTGAGGTTAATTGGTGATTCTAAATTGTCCGTAGGTGTGAATGTGAGTGTGCTTGGTTGTCTGTCTCTAAGTGTAGCCCTGTGATAGACTGGTGACCTGTCCAGGGTGTCCCCTGCCTTCACCCTGAGTCAGATGGGATAGGCTCCAGCCCCCCATGACCCTAGTGAGGATTAAGCGGTGTATCGATGATGGATGGATGGATATTAACATATCTACCTACATGCTCAGCTGCATGCAGGTTGCAACTATGATTTAATTTTGATGTAAATTGCACATATTTAACCACAAACCATGAGCTTGTTTCATGTTGTTTTTATCCTAACATGGCATTATCACATCATTACAGGCCATTTATTTACATTTTTACCAGTTGGTCTGTGGTATAGCTTCTGTTTAGTATGCATTATGTATTTTCTTTAAAAAAAACGTCAGACTCACACAAATAGATACTGTATTTTTAACAGCAAAGGTCAAACATCTGGTTATTTAACCACCTGTTTCCATTTTCTTTTGTGGCTCAAGCCTTTACACACAAACTCTTTGTCAAACACTTCAAAGAACTCACATACAGGCAAGCTGACAATATGAGCAAGTGTAGCGTCGACTGCAGCAACGCGCCACATAGGCACATCATCATCTGCAAAATACACATAGCATGCAGGAATAATAATCCTGCGATGAATAAATCACATGTAAAGGTGGAGTAGAAATGAAAGGCGCCCTGGTTTCAGCGTGGGCTCAGATTTGCTGCTGCTACCTCGGGGTTGTGTGGATCCTGGTGAGAGGTTCATGGTGCAGTGACCAGAGAAAAATCTGATTACGATGAAAGCCACTTGCAGATATCCAAACAAACGGGTGGCTCGCTCTAAAAATATATCACTTCCTGTGGTTTTATCCTGTTTACGCTGGTTAAATATAATCCTAATTATATTAATGAGCTTTTTTTTGTGTGTCTGAGAAGAAGAATCTGTAAAAATGAGACACAATAATAAACAGAAACAGAGATAAACAGAATGTAATACACTGATTATAATATTGTGTCTACACACTTCAGTGTAAAGATTTTTGGTTACTGCTGACTTCATCCCCCAGTGGACCAACCAGATGTGAGCAGCAGTGATGTAGCTGCTAATTCAGCAGTGTTTGCCTCCAGCAAGAAAAAAAAAAGAAAAGGGGAGAACAGAGAGGTGCTTATTCATAATGGAATTAATTTTGTCGGACAAAGACAATTCAGCAGAACTTAATATAGAGCATGACCTAACACACACATTCACCTTCAGCGGCAGCAGAGCCGGCCTCTTCCTCTGTCGGAGGGGGAGCGCTCACATCTTGGCTGGTTATCTCCTAAAGCGCTGCTGGTTGACTGGAGCTTCAGTTGTGGCTACAGAAAATAACTGGAGCACCTCCGGGGAACAAACTAAGCCTGGCACAGAGAGGCAGCCTGATTCTTAGCTAACCTCCTCTCAGAGAACACTGCCTGGAAAGCCTCAAAGCACACATCTCATTTAGCTGCACTCCACTCGTGCCCTTCGCTGTAACGCTGCACAGGACAGATTCCAAGTTCGCAGCTGTGGAAGAAGTATTTAGACCATTTACTTTAGCAAAAGTTGCAGTCTAGCCATGCAGAATACTCCGATTCGAGTACAAATCCTCCCTTTTAGAATTTTACCTGAGTTTATTATTATTGTAGAGAAGAGGAAAAAAAAGTTCTGCTTCACAAATTCTCCAGTCATTTCGCAAAACATTGAATAATTTCACCTTTTCATGCCTTGAAGGGTTTATTTGAGTTAGTGCACTTGAAAATTCACATTTAAATAAAACTATCTAGTAAATACAATTGAGTGACATCTGAAACAAGGAACCTGAACCACGAAATCACCAGCCAGTGGTTTTAATCTTTAAAAATGTATTATTTAGCCTCTTTTTTTTCCCATATATGTGTGTTTGTTTGTAATAATTATTCTATTGCTATATGAAATATTACTCCAAAAAAGTCTGTCAGATAAGTGCAGCAGAATAAAAAGTGTAGCTGAAGCAGAAACACAGTGAAGGAAAAATAAAACCGTCCTTCAGCGTCTCGGTAAATGTGATCCAATCAGATGTCTGCCGTCAGCTCAGAGTGACAACGACGTTCCTCCATCGCTGAACAGCAATTCGAACAGGGAAGAATATTAATATTGAAAACATTGATAAAAAAAAAAACCCTTCCAAATAATTTATTAATCACTACATCATCCGCAGGCTCAGTATGTTCATAAATACATGAATATTTATTTTTGCTTCTCAGTCATTATCGCTGCACAGCGTGTTTCTGCAACGTTTGAGCAAAGGGCTGCAGTTTAGGTTTTATGAAATTAAGTTGCACTCAACTAAACTAAATG